>NW_012140858.1:840129-858394 GCF_000956105.1 Propithecus coquereli | reverse complement strand
CAAATTCAGACTTACAATCTTTGATTTCTGTGTATGGTGTGAGATAGGGAATCATATATTTTTTAAAAATATGTATATCCAATTGGTCCAGCCCCTTCTAAAAGTGTCATTTTACCATTCAAATTCAGACTTACAATCTTTGATTTCTGTGTATGGTGTGAGATAGGGAATCAATTATTTTTTAAAAATATGTATTTTAATTGACATAATAATTATACACTTATGGGTATATGTATACAATATGATATTTCAATACATGTATACGAAGTATAATGAACAAATCTGGGTAATTAGCATATCTATTGCCTCAAACCTTTATCATTTCTTTGTATTGGGAACATTCAAAATCCTCTCTTCTAGCTATTTAAAAAAATATAATAAATTGTTTACTGTATTCACCCTACAGTTCTACAGAACACTGGAACTTATTCCTTCTATCTAGGTATAACTTTGTATCCCTTAACCAACCTCTCCCTATTCCCACCTTCCTAGCCTCTAGTAGCCACTATTCTACTCTCTTCCATGAGATCAATTTTTTTAACTCCCACATGTGAGTGAGAACATGTGGTTTTTATCTTTCTGTGCCTTACTTATTTCACTTAACATAATGTCCTCCAGGCTCATCCATGTTGTGGCAAATCAAGACAGATGTTTGTAATTTAGTGTCAGATGGCTATGAGGCTTGCTAAGAAAGCAGAGTCCCTGCTCCCTCCCTACCATTTTGTCTTCCCCAGAGCTACCATGTTGAGTTGTTTCATTGGCCTCATTTGATATTTACATTGAATCTCTAAGATTTTTACTTCTTTAAAAAATTTTTTTTATGGTGTACAACATGTTTTGAAATATGTATATCTTGCGGAATTCTAAGATTTTTACTTCTACTTTTTGACTTATCAGTTTTGAATATTTATAGATTTACCATGTGGAAGGCGTGCCATACACATACGCCTATCCTGTACCTCCTTGTCCTAATACAGTTAGGTTGTGATTTTGACTAGGCCGTTATTCAATGTCAGTGTGATGATGACCTTGTTAATGTTCATACCTGAGCTATGTAGAATTCTATGAATCCTTTTCCTCCTATGCAAATTTTTGTTCTCCTTTAAGTCAGTCATGCTTTTGATGTTTGCCTAGTTTTCTGTGCATTTATTACTCATTCAATTCCAAGTGCTCTCAGTTGCAGAAATCCGCTCTCAGTATATCCAGATGACAGTTATTCTGTCAAGTGTACCTTTTGAGTCTTCTTGTCACCTCCCTGAATCTTCCTTCCCAATTATGCCAGGAGTTCCCTTTGATTTTCTCCTGGATTGGACTCCTGTTTCCTGTATCACCTGCCTGCCTTTTTCTTAGTTTCCTTCCTGTTTTACAGACGAATACCTTCCAATAGAATTCTTGGTTATAAATTACTTTCCTCATTGCTTCATTGTTGTCTAGCCTTTAGGGTTGCTGTTGAGGAATCCAAAGACTTTCGGATTCCTAATCAATCCTTTGTTTATGAGCCCCTCGTACCCTCTTTCTGATATCTTATAGGATTTTTCTATGTAGTCACCATGCTGTACAATAAATCTCTTAAACTTATTCTTCCTATCTAACTGTAAATATATATCCTTTGACCAACATCTCTCCATCCCCTCTCCCTCCCAGAGGCTAATCACAGCAGCCTCTGGTAACCACCATTCTACTCTCTGCTTCTGTGGGATCAACGTTTTTAGAGTTTTGAATTATCAGTTTTTAAGCATCCTGTTTTTGTTTCAATGAGTGCAGTATCATCTTCTTGTTGTTACTATTATTAAGTGTTTTCATCTGCTCTAATTCCAGAGAGAAAAGTTTTCCAGTCTCGGGCCTTAGACGGTAAAAGACTAGCTTCAGATGCTATGGAGCTCTGGTGGGGGAACCAGATACTAAGAAAGACCAGCTATAGCTCTGGCCTTCCTGTATCTCATCTTGTTCCTCTAGGGTTGGAGTTCAGGGTTTTTTCCTACTTAGTTTCTGCCAGAGCTCTCTGAAGAATGATATGTAAGTTTGAAAATTTTCCCCATTTGATATAAATTGTTGTATATCTGTAACACATTTCTTTTTCAAAAAAATTTGATAGATTTAGGGGTATACATGATTTTTAGTTACATGGATGAATTGTATAGTGGTGATGTCTGGATTTTTAGTGTACCCATCACCCAAATAGTGTACCTTGCACCCAATAGTCTTTCTTCCCTCATCTTCCTCCTGCCTTCCCCCCTTCCTAGTCTCCAATGTCCCTTGTGCCACTCTGTGTGCCCTTCAGCCCCCACAGCTTAGCTCTCACTTATAAGTGAGAACATGAGGTACTTGGTTTTCCATTCTTGCATTTATCTCTAATACTTTTCTATAGTTTTGAGGCTACATTTATCCTTTCCTGGTTTCAGCATTGATGGTTTCTTCTCTCCTTCTTTAGTAGTTTTGTTCATCTATTTTGTTTTGGGGATGAAGGCTTTAAAATCTTCACCCATGTAGCTTTTTTCTTCCACTGGGAGGTGTGATTCATCTGCTTCACTAATTTTATTTTCTGCTTTATTTTATCTTCTGCTTTCTGATTTATTCATTGCTTTCATTCCAGTTCATAATTTAGATTTTCTTTTTTCTGGTGAATGTAAACTCTTTTCTGATCTCACATTTCTTTCCATGACTACCTGCACTGTGTTCAAAGATGCTATTGTGTCCTTAGGAATTTTAAGAACATGAACTAAAAATTTTCTAAAGTTTTCTCTCTTATATAGTACACCTATTTCTTAAGTAAATATTTGCTCTAATTCTAGAATCTTTTTTTTTTTTTTTTTTTTGTACCATAGTATGTTTCATTTGCCTGGTGGGTTTGGATTTTTCTCTGTTGCTTATCCTCAGAGAGGGAAGTCTATGCATATTCAGTGGGTATTGCCCTGTGTTCTTTCAGGAGACTTGTATGAGTCACTGTTTGACTCAAGCCCAGATGAAGGGAAAAGGTTACATTTGCAGTAGATTAATTTACCAATTAGAAATTCATCTTCCTGTGAGGCCTAGGGAGGGAGCCAGCATCAGCTCCAAAAGTAATCAAAGGGAAGTTTGCTTCAAACCAGAGACTTTCTTTTAGGTACTTGGTGTGGCACTCAGTGATTAGCAAGGTCACTGTCACTTGGCATGGCTGCCCTTGCCAGAAGCCAGCTCATAGTGTTTTTTTTCCCCTGCATGTTTTCTGTGTCAGTCATTATGCCACATATAAATCAGAAGTAAATGCAGCCGAGGTTACTTGCTGGGTTGGCTTCTGGAGCCAGTAACCCTTTTAAAAGAATTAGTGTATTTTAAATGTACCTCAACTCCCCCCTGGCTTAGTTCCCTCAGTTCCCATCCCTCTAAACTAGGGGTATCATTATGGGTTTATTGGCTTCTCATTGGCTTATTTTCATGCAGTTGCAGTTTCACATGAAGGGGATTTGTGCCTTAGTTATTTTGTCAGCCTCCCATGTTGCTTCTTTCCAGTACATATTTCTGGAAATTTAAGCAACAGTTGGGATCCATCTGTAGTTTCTAGGGCTGATTCAGGATATTTCCCAGTCTTATAATCAACTGGCCATTTGATTGGTGATCTGGCACAGAGAAATTAGCCTATGTAGCTTTCTTATTTGGAAATTGTATTTTATATATGTAATTTGAATTGTGTGGCAGGGAGGATATTAATTCATACTCATTGGCTGTAGGGGAATGGATGAATGGTCCAGTAAATAAATAAACGGCAAAGCTCATCTTTTGCAAGTGAGAGGCATTAGAGGTAGTTTTATGGTTTTGAGAAGAGCAATATAGATCAGAAGAGATGCCTAGGAGAATAGAACATGGAGACAACTGGGGAAGGCAGAAGGGACCTCAGTAAGGGTCCAAGGGCAACAGGAGAGTCTGATGTCAGTGGGGTAAACCCACCCTGCATTGTGGTTTTCTGTGGGTGGAATACATTTTTGAAGCTTAAGCAAAGGAAATGGAGAGTTAGGTTGATGGCAGTTTAGAAGACTTACAGAACAGGTATTCAAGTACTTGGAGGCATTCAGAGAGGTGTATTTCTTTAAAAATTCTTGTGCAACTCTATAGTTGACAGTCTCGGGCACTGATAAAGCAGGAGACTAGTCCGTCAAAGTGAACCAGTTTACTTAGCTATAAACTGAATGGTATTGCTACTTAGGTTATTGTCTTCTTTGTCTTGTCTAGTTCCGTGATTTGTGTAGTTTTGTAAGTTGGGAAGTAAATAGATTTCATAGATGCAATTTTAAGACATTACTTCCGAGAGAGCTGATTTTTACCTTTGAAGTAATTTTGTTTAGCCCTTGTATTTGGCAGAGTTAAGTAACCGTACACTATTTTATAAAGAGTTTTTATGGTGTGTGAATAGGTTCAACAAAAGGCTCAAAATTAGATATGTCTCAAATACTTTAGGGGAAGGCAGTTAACTTTCTGTCCTATTTTCTTGAAAATATTAATCTAACAATATGTCCTATGAATTAGGCATCTCAAGGGAATGAAACACAAAACAAGGGTAACATCAGTAAAGTTTTATATAGCTGAGAACAGCACAGGGCTCTCTGTCTCGGGGTTACTCTGTAGGTCATCTGACTTTCATCCTGCTTTCTTCATTTTCTGTCTGACTTTTTTGCTTAAAGATTCCATGTACTTTCCATCTCTTCTTAATCTATGTTCATTTGGAGAGTTGGTCTATGGAAAGAGCATGGGCTGTAGAGTCAGTCCTGATTCAGATCTCCACCGACTCACTTCCTGGCTGTGTGACTGTGGGTATGTTGCATAAGTTTTCAAAGATGTCTCCTCTATGAAATGGGTTAAGGATATCTGCCTCAAACTCTATGTGAAATGACTGCCCCAAAGCTTGGCATCCAGTGGGCTTCCATTAAATCCCAGTCCCCCATCTCCCCTCTCCTGTTTTTAGCAATAATACCATATGGTATATTTATTTTTGGGTTACATCCATTTCTATATCTCTTTCCTTACTGCAAGATAGGTGCCTATATCCACCTTTTAGGCAACTCTCTGTATTATAAATGTTGAAAATATTTTAAGGTTAAATTGCTTAATGACTTGACTTAGCTGGAATGATATTGGACCCAAGCATGTCGTATGAGTTTTTAAGGATGGAATCTTGCTTACCTGCTTTTTTGTTTTTTAGCTATTGATATATTCATCTATCTATCTCACACAGAATAGAGCAAGACAATTGAGAATTATAAATATATAAGAAGGAGAGACAAAAAGTAGAAGTGCCCACAAAAATGATGCCAGGAATAAGTTTATAAAACAGTGTACCACGCAGTCCTATAATTTTCTTGGGGTAGGCTTGACACCTTAGTGGTTATCATGGAAAAGGGAAGGCATTCTTGTATACATATACCTTTTTCCTGGCTTATTCATTTAAATTCACAGTTTGCCTAAAATTAAAAAAAAGATTAAAAATTAAATGAGACTTTATTACAGCTCTTTTATTTTTTCTCCTAAAACTGGGACTAAAGAGAATATCAGTACTGTCTCAGGGAAGCTATGGATGAATTCTTTGTTGAATGTTATACCAAGATAGCTTGAGAACTTTACTCTTACTTGTTAATAAAAATAATCACTCTAATAGAGGGGAAGAAAATAGAAAGATTCTACAATTCTAAACAATTAGAACCTAAAATGATTGAATTTTCATAGCACCCAGCAATATCCTTTCTTTTATTCAAAAGCTATTTATTGAGCATCTACAGAGAAATAAAGGCATAATGAATAAGACTGAACCAGCGTCTGCTTTCAGGAACTTCTGTCTATAAAGAAACTTTCTGGTTTCAGCAACATGCAAGATGACACCTGAATACTTTTGAATTATTGGAAAATGATACTTCCATAATAGTAAAAGTAATGAACCACAGAGATGTGGTTCAAATGATTTTTGAATGATTTCAAATGATTGAAATTTTCATTTCATTGCCTAGACATGAAAATTTTTCTTATAAGAATTTTTCTTAAAATGAAAAATTTTTACCTTTTGTACTAAACTGAAATATGGAAACAATCAGATCAAGCTTTGGACAGAGCTAAGGCATGTTTTACTATAGGGAATTTAGCATCATTCTGGGTTTTTGTAATGAATGTATCAATAAGAGATTTGGTTATACTTTGTGCTCATATAGCATTGTCTCCTTGGGGATGTCAGAAGGATTTTAGAAATGTCCTCTTCCTCACGTGTGTGGGACTCTGATTTATGAAACTCCTCACCCACCTGTCTGAGAACCCTACTCTTTCTTGTGACTGACTCCTGTAATGTCGAGGTTTCTTACCTTTCTTTAGTCTTGAAAATGGTAACTAAGTTCCTTGAGAAAATGTAAACATGAAACATATTCACTTTCTTAGGTTTCATACCGGACTGGGAGTTGGGGTTTTTGCTGTAGTGCTGGTTATACCACTAACTAAATGGGTGATTCTAGTCCCTTCTCTTCTCTAAGCCTCAGTTTTTTCATCTGCAAATGGGTAGGGTTGAACTGAGTGATCTCTAACCATTTGATGGTGTTACAGTAGTCCACCCTTATCTGTGGTTTTGCTGTCTGTGGTTTCAGTTACACCAAACTCAGTCTAAAAATACTAAAGAAAAAATTCTAGAGCTTTAAATTGCTTGCTGTTCTGAGTCCCATATGAAATCTCACACCACTGATGTGAAATCATTCCTTTGTCCGTTGTATCCACAGTGTATACGCTACCCGCTCATTAGTCATGTATAGCTGTCTCTGTCATACACAGGGTTCAGTACTATCCATGGTTTCAAGCATCCACTGGGAGTCTTGGAACATCCCTCCCTCACGTAAGGGGGGACTACTGTATTCTCTCTGCCCTTTGTATGTAAACTGTCAGCTCTCAGTTGTGGACCATTCAATTCCCTTATTGTTTAATGACGGGGTGGCTTCTGCCCCTGGCTCACCTTCCCCGTCTCCACAACTTGAAACTGCCTACCCCAAACAGCTAGCTGGTGCGCAGAATTAGATCCAAACCTATGAAAACATATCAACTTAACATTATTTGGATAAATGGTACAGAAGTCATAGCTTTTAGATCTTAGATCTTCCCTACCAGGCTCCTCTTTTCATTAAGATACTATTTGACACTGGGAATAGGGATTTTTGTCTCCTGGCCAATGGGACTTCTCTGCCATGTGCTAGTCCTCTTATGCTAAATGTGGGTTTTCCTATCCTCTTCTAGGTACACAGTTTCTCCTAGTATGACCTCGATCTGATCAGCAACCACGAGAATTCGACTCCTGTGTCCTGCACCGTAGTGCTGGGGCCTGATCACCGTCCACACTGTAGAGCTGTCATGGCTGCTGCCTCTACTTCCACCCCTGTCATTTCACAGCCCCAGGTAAGAGATTCAAACTAGCATGGGTTTGAGCTAATCATGGTTTTGTCGAATATTGAACTTGAGTTTAAGAATGTGTGTTTGACTCTAGGGATCATGTATATTTCTCTCATTATCATTTGGTGGGTATTTGGATAATGGTGCTTTTGTGAGTGAGGTGCCATTTAGTTCAGGAAGCAGCTGGAACAATGAACAAGTGATTTTAGTGAACTGGCCTCTGTTCATAGGGGGCCTTGGTTTTCAGTGCTGAGCATGCCTGTTACGCTAGGCATCAAACTCTAAATCAAGATAACTCAGTAGTAAATCCTGCTGTTTTTCCTCTCTTGGCTTTTTTTGGGTTTAATAAAATATTTTAGAATAGATCTAATAGCAAGTTTTCTGAGTGTTGTCTCATTGTCTTCCTCTTATAATTATGATTTTGCCTTGACCTATTCTGGGAACTTTGAAAGCAAAATGTAATTCTAGAAAGTTCTGAACAGCAGATGTAGCAGTTACTTTTTCTATCCCATGAACAGCAAGAATATGGCTGGGACATTCTTTGTTTAGGTTATTTTACAGTCTGATCTATTTGGGTACTCGCTGAACTCTTTTGGATTCAGCAGAGTGTGCAGTACGATGTGGGAACCGACTTTGGAGTTGTTAGGCCTCAATTCACCACCCTGCTACTCTGATTTCCAGATAAAGAGTTTTAGTAATGCTCGCCTCTCTCAGCTTCAGTTTCCTCTCACGTTATCATACCTCACACTATGGTTATATGGATTAAACGACAGAATATATGTGAAGCACATAGTAAGTGCTCAATAAGTGTGGTTTCCCATTTACTCTTCTTTTATCTTCTCCTCTGTCTAGAGTATGACCTCCCCTCTCATTTATAACAATCATTGTTAGGCCAAGGTTAAAGAAAAAAGTATACCTTCAAGAAAAAGTCATACTGATTGAAATTTAAACCTCGATGATACAGACTGTCCCACGCTTTTTTCTGTAGCATTTTGTGGGCTGTTAAATTTTGTATGTATTTCAAGTAGGGGTGTCTGTGTTTGTGAGAGAGGGAGAAGAGAAAGAGGGGAAAAGGAGAAAAGGGAATTTTTACTTCATTTGTTACAAACTTTCTTTTCTTCTCTAATAGACCTTGGGATTTTATCGTATGGATAAAGTCCGTGCTGTTCTTGAAGCTTTTAGTATTTTTTTTTCTGGGATGTTTAGTATTACTGTCATCATGTGTATTTCTCTTTCTGGTAAATGGATCACTGCCCTTTCAACACTTCGTTTTCTTTAGGTGTTTGGTTTCCCTTACTCTCAATAGTTTTTTTTTTTTTTTTTTGGTGCTTGAGAGACTTGGAGGTTGGGTAAAGAGATCTAGTGCCTGTTACCTGGGGTCACCATTTCAAAGTCCACTGCAGCTGTTCCCATGCAGTGACTATGGTTAGCGTTTTGAGAAGTGAATTAGGCCCTAGTACGGGTTTTGTGGACAAGGCATTCCAGCATCCTGGTGTCGCTGCTGTCATTTGTCAGCATTTCCAACAGCAGCATCTTATCTGCACATCTTCCCTGTTGCATAAGCTACTGTCAGCTGGTGAGTAATATAAATACTTCTCAATGACTCATTTAATTAAAATGTTTAACACTGCCCAAGGTTGAAAGAGGTTATATTTAATAAACACCAGGGGAAATGTGTACTCTCATAAATTCTCTGTGGGAAGTAAATTGGTGCAGTCACTGCAGAGGGTAATTTGACAGTATCTATTAAAATTGCATACTTTACACATACCCTGCCCCCATCTTGGTATCTACATTAGAAAAACACTCACACATGAGCCCAAGGAGGAGTGTATAGTGTATGGAGAGAGTCATTGAAGCATTGGTTGAAAACCAGGAAGTACAAAATGTTCTGAATACCCAGTAGTGAAAAGACTTAATAAATTCAAGTGTGTGGATATGATTGAAATACCATTCAGCAGTTAAAACATGAGGATATCTACAAAGCTATATATTGCTCTGAGATATCTTATGGAAGAAAAAGAAAGCAAGATGCAGAATGATACAAAAGGGCAAAAGTTAGATCTTGGGAGATACAAAACCCATCCAAAGCTTAACTTTACCCAACAAAATCTTATTCCTTAGTATTGAATTTCTCCTTAGGGAGAATTTAAACTTAATTAACATTTTCTTTTTCAGGGTCACTAATAGGAAAAAAAAAAAAAAAGGTCAAGAAACACTGGTTTCTTGAAAGATGCACATGGGCTTTCCAGTCCCACCGCCTGAGTTGAAATCCTGGGCTCTGACATTTACTTATTAACTGAGCCTGAGAGGAAGGTGTTCACTCTCTCACTGCCTCTATTTCTCCACCCGCAAAATGAGCATAGCAATGATGAAGCCAACCTCATTGGGCGGTTTTAAGGATTAAATGAGATAATCTGTATAAAACTTAGAGTAGTGTCTGGCACAGATTACTCAATCCATGTTAGAAAGAAATTTTATTATTGTTCAGCGAGCCCTGTGGCCGACTTGGGGATACAAGAAATGAGGCTTTGGTCCTGCTAGAGTTTAGAAATGTAGTGGGAGATACACAGATAAGGAAACAATTTCCAACACTGTGTCATGAATGCGATGATGCAGTAAGTGTTGGTTGTTCCACGAGTAAAATGGAACATCCAGAAAAGACTTGAAGGATCAGAGAAGGCTTCTTGAAGGAAGACCACCAAGCTGGGAACTAATGTCTATGAGTTATTTTGGTAAAGGAGAAGAAAAAGCGTGTGTGAATGTCAAACGTCCCAAGGTGAGAGAGAGCGAGAGAGCACAGCATTTAGAATTTAGTTTAGGATAGTTGCAGTATAGTGGAGCATGGGGTTGTCAACAGTGATGTCCCTAGAGCCACCTCTGCCAGCTCACAGGGGTGGAGGGTGGGGGAGTGGATTGTTAAATTTTCAGGAATTTTGTGAGCTGAATGACTTCATGCTGGTAGCTTGAAATCAGCCTCAGTGGAGTATTTACACTACAGAAATTGGCAAATGCTAGAATTAGCATAAACGGGTTAGGTTATAAGGTTGGAGATTTTTGCAGGGTCTTGCAAATCATATTAAGGAATTTAACACTGATTGTAAAGAATCAATAGTAGTGTAGTTAAGTGGCTACCCAGGCTTTGGAATCTTAGACCTGGGTTCAAACCCTGACTTTTGATAATGCTATTGAGCAGGTTGGTTAATTAATCTCAACTAGGGTAGATGGGAACAGTGGTAGCAATTGATAGTTGGGAAAGTAAGCGTACTTGGAAGGAGCTGCTATAAACTCTGGTATTAGGTCATGCAGAGAGGTAACTTACTGTTCTGGAGAGATGCAGATCATTGGGTCACTTGGTTCCCAGGATTCTCTGGTCAGTGATGGGCTTCCTGGTATATGTCAGCTCTTCACATGTAATTTGTACAGTCAAATTTTAGCCCGAGGCTGACTTGCCCTTACCCCCATGCTTGCACTGAGGTCTTCTCTCTTATTATCAGTTTTTCCCAAGCTCGGAGGAGGTAAAAATAATTTAAATACAGCGTCTCTTTAGGCAAAGCATAATATGCAGTTCACTCAATCAGCTTGGTGTGGTATTGTCTGGCACATCAACTTGCATTCTTTTAGAGTGAATTCAGGGACCTGTGTAAAGATAAACCCACATTCGAGTGTGAAAGGCTTGAAACCCCTTTTCTAAAGCCAAAACAACAATTTTTTTTAAAAAAGCTTTTGGTTTTGTTTGTTACTCTATTCATTTGGTAACAAAGAGCATTTTTCTAATCAAGGCTGCCTAATACTAGATATAAACTAATTAAAATGAACAAATAGCTTGTGATTGTTTCAAACAAAAATAGGGAAGAAAGCTTCCATTGTCACTCCTGCAGGGATTGCTGTTTAGTTAGTGAAAGATATGCCTTGTGCTTTGAAGTCAGACAAGTTTGTATTGTCTGCTTTACTCCTGCCTGGACTTAAAGACAGATTTTTGTTTTCTCTTGCCAAGAGAGCACCTAGTCCTTACAAAGCTAGGTGAATACCAAGGCAAAACTGGACTAGCAGCAGCAGGAAGACTGTGTGTGTAGCTGATTTATAGTTCTGCTAGTCCAGACACTGATAAAGAGCTTCCTTATCCAAAGGAAGCTCTGAGGATGTATTTGCAGACAGGAACCTGTTCATTAGGTTGAGTTAATGTGTTCATGTCCTTGCATATTGGGGGGTGGGGATGAGGTAGGAAACCAACAACAACAACAAAAAACTTGCCACTCTCAATAGCCATTTTCTGTTCTAGAATTGACTTAAGCACTACCTTGATTGTGTTTGATCAGGTTTCTGTGGATAGAATTTGGATTAAAAGTTTTATTTTCATTTTTATTAATAATAGAAGAGTCAATAGTTTGATACCTGAATGAACAGTTTGGCTTCTCTCAAAGCCAGGACTTGTATTAGAGACCAGAATACGCATCTGAGAACTTAAAAGGTATTCAGTTCTCACATCTTTGATTCCAGTAAGGAAGAACTCTTCCATCAGTGTTTTACAAAGCATTTCTTTCTGCCTCTCATTTACTTGGTGACCATTTTGGTTTTAAACCAAGGACATAAGGATATTTTGATCCCTCTAGGAAATCCTTGATTTCTTGTAGCTTTCACTAAAGATGTGAATTCGGGTAGATTTTCAATGTCTTAATCAAGAGATTGTTCCTCTAATTCTTGTTCAGTGTTCTGATAAAAGGTGATTGGTCTCTACTTGTCTGTTGAAAGACAAGTTTTTTTTTTTTTTTTGGAACGTCATTACTGATAGATTCTCTTAACAAAATACATCATATTAATATTTCAAAAATTTACATTTTGGAAGGTTTTCTGGTATTAGAGAGTAGATGTTTTTTGATCAAAGTAACTAATTTCACATAAAAGGGGTTGCATTTTTTTGAGGTTGAAAGATTGGGTTTTTTTGGTAGTTTTTTTATTATAGTAGTTTTCAAACTTTCACAAAAATAAAAATAAGATAAGATAATGAATTTCAATATAGCCACCACCTAGATTCAGTAAGTATTAACATTTTGGCACACTTGGCTTCACTTGCTTTCGTTTTGGGGGGAAAGAAGTATTTTAAAGTAAATCCCTGGTCTTATCATCTTTTTTTCAATCCTCATATGTCAATATGGATCTCTAAAAAATAATTTGCTTACATAACCACAATACCATTATCATACTTAACAAAATTAAAAAAGACTCCTTAATACCACTTTATACTCAATATATTCAGATTTCCTCAATTGCTTTTTTAAAACATGTTTTAGTAGTTTGTGTGCCACCCTTTCAAAAAAAAATGATTAGGTCAATTTACTTTTCTGCATAAAATTATTCAATGACTCTTAAGGTTTAAAAAGGCAATTCCACTTCCTCCCTTTATTTTCTTTTTTCTTTTATTTATTTTCTTTTTTCATACTGATTATCAATGTGTATCGTCTTTGTTTTCTAAGTGAGAAAACAGATTGAAATTATAACCAGAATATTTCACCACTGAAGAATACAAAAATGAGACATACACTGATGGCTCCAAAGTAAGGAAAGTAATATGATGGTTGCAATTGTTAAATTAGGGGTCTCTAAAGTAAGGGATCGTAGATTATCTTGATAGTGCTTTCTTTCAGACAATTAATTGCAGTATGAAGTATATTTCCAGTGCCACACAGTAAAGACATAGTGTGATCTGGCTTCACCTAACATGGAATTGAGAAAAGAGAATGCATGGGCTTAGATCCAGGTGAATTTTGGTTCAAATCTAGGCTGCTGTTGTACATCAGAGTTAGGGGATCTTCAATATAGGTCCCTCTTTCAGCTTTATTTTTTTTTTAATCTCTAGAATTCAAATATACACTGTGGTCACAAGTTTAAATGGCAAAAAAACTGCTAAGTGCTTTGTGCAGTATCAGCCCTTTACTAGATACCTGCCATATGTGAGTTCCTTCCCTTTTCCCCAGGATTACACTGGGAGTTCTTCACGGGGAGAAAGTGGTTACTGGTACATATGGGCTGTGTGCTTGTGTGGTATGCCAGAAGATCCATCAAAGGAAAGCCAAGTTAGATAAACACTCTATGGAGAACTCCAGTGTATTGCCAGGAATAAATGCATGTGGAGATAAACATTGAGATTTCTGACTTACTCCATCACAAACTCTGTTTCTATTAGAAGTTAAATTTGTTCTCATATTGCAATTTAAATTCATCTACGCCCCTTTTGTGTTTATAAACTCAGATAAAGCTTGAGAGGATATATTATTTCAGAATCTGAGAGCACATTTTGAGTTTTCTATTCATAAGACAAAATTGTACAGGGGCACATAGGATAAACCACAAATGACATCTTTCATGTTTGTTTATTTTTCTTTCTATTATGTTTTTGAATTGGTTTAGTCTTTCACGATTAATGGAGCTGCTGCTTTATCCTTCAAAGGAGGTGTGGCTTTCTCCCTCTATTGTGCGTTGTGGGGCTGTTCGCCCGATTTCCTTTTCATACTCCTAGGTTCTCCAGCTACTTTTCTTGGAACTTTTATTGCAGCTTTGCCATGAATAAATACTAAGGTGGGACAATGCTGTACTGTTTTTACCAGCTAAGACAATCATAATTATAGAATCCAAAGGATTTCTGTCTTTTGAGACCTGTACCTTGGTGAAATAAGACCATCGTTTAAAAAAGAGAAAAAAATCAACCTTCATTTGCTGTGGGACGATACTGCCATTTGGTAATTGTGTAGCATCACTTAAGAACTGCCCTTAAGTTAAACTTACCCATTTCATAAATGATCTTCCTAGGCCGGCTCAGGCCCAGAGAGAAGTAAGCGTGGGTTGACACCTGCTCCTTAGCATCAGACAAAATGTTTATGGAAGGGCAGTGGAACGGATTAGCTTCTGAAAGCCTAGGTTGGCAATAAAGCACCTCTCAAAGATTCAGACAATCTTTGGTACCCTGAGCCCCAGTCCTATAGGAAGAGGAGTAGGGTGTGTTAGTTGGTGAACTAGGTGGCTGTCTGATTTCAAAGTCAGGGTTTCCAGCAGGTGATTTTGAAATATTTGCACTTAGATGAGCCTCCACCAGCCAGTTCAGGCCTGGAAGGAAGCACCATTTATCTGGATTCCGGTGTGGGCCCCAGCTCTAAGGTGCTCTGTTAATAGAACTCTGTTTAGCATTACTTTAATTGTGGTTGATCAGGTTAGTGAAGTAACCTGGCAAAGCAGTGGAGAGGAGGATCTAGGAAGCATCCTACCCCAATGGCCTGTGGATAGTTCAGGGTTTACCTCTGCCATGCTGGATTGTGTGGAGAAGACAGACAGGAACTCAGGATTCCTCGTGGTGAGGTGTAGATCCCACCTCATTGTGACATGGCAGGGTGGAGAGACTCAGCTGCAGATCATTCCAATGTCTCATGCAAAATTAGCTTGGAAAACTAGGGCAAAAGTGAACCTGCAGATGGGAAGTCACCTCTATGGTGGTGGAGAAAGAGAAGGCAGAAGAAACAAGGTGGCAAATGATAGGGAGTCTGCAAGGATTATAGTCATCAGTCATACCATGATAGTTTACTCCTTCAAATGATGTATCAGAAATATACATTTACTCATAGACTTCTTAATACTTTTTGCACAATTTATTTTCTTAAAATTATTAAAACTAAATTTCTCTCACTGAAATATTAAATGCTGTTTTTCTGATGTGTACATATTCATTTTACTGCTTCCTTAAGCTAGTCACAGAAAGAAGAGTTTACTGAGACAGGCTGTTTTGTAATAATAAAAGAACACAGTAATGGAAGGTAATAGATGATAAGAAAAACTAAAGTAGGCATACAATCCTATTTTTATTTATTTTATTTTATTTTTTTGAGATAGAGCCTCAGTCTGTTGCCCAGGTTGGAGCAATCACAGCTCACTGCAACCTCCAACTCCTGGGCTCCAGTGATTCTCCTAGTTCAGCTTCCCAAGTAGCTAGGACAACAGGCGCACACCACCACCCCTGGCTAACTTTTTAAAAATTTTTTGTAAAGACGGGGTCTCACTATGTTGCCCGGGCTGGTAATCCTATTTTTAAAAATTGAAATGGAATAAGGTTATAAAGAAATATATTGTGTTATTAGCCTATGAACAAAATGGACTGATGGAAAGTAATTTTTCATTTACTTCATAGGATAAATGATTTAGTTATATCATTTTGATCTGTCAATTCAAGTAAGGCTGTGTTTTAAAGATGGTGGTTGGTTTATGAAGGTTCAAGCCATCCCAGTTACTTGATTTAAAAGTTTCAGGAGAACAGATGTCACAGAAATAGAGTAACCAATGCTCAATTATTAAAAGAAGGCATTTTTCTCTCCATTTTACAGATGAGGAAACTAATATGTCCCTCTCCTTTTTTTCCCTTCCTCTTTTAGTGGCTCAGATGGAATTAGGTTTCTTTCTTTCTTTCTAAAATAAAATATGTCAAACATAATAAATACAATAATATATCCATTACCCAGCTTTGTAAAATTTTAAAGTTTTTTTTTTTTTGAGACGGTCTCGCTTTGTTGCCTGGGCTAGAGTGAGTGCCATGGCATCAGCCTAGCTCACAGCAACCTCAAACTCCTGGGCTCAAGCAATCCTTCTGCCTCAGCCTCCTGAGTAGCTGGGACTACAGGCATGTGCCACCAGGCCCGGCTAATTTTTTCTACTAAAAATATATATATTTTTAGTTGTCCAGATCATTTCTTTCTATTTTTTAGTAGAGACAGGGTCTCTCTCGCTCTTGCTCAGGTTGGTCTCGAACTCCTCACCTTGAGCGATCCACCCGCCTCGGCCTCCCAGAGTGCTAGGATTACAAGCGTGAGCCACCGTGCCCGGCCAATTTTAACATTTTGATGTAGTTTCTTTAAAAATAAATGAGTGATTACAGATAAAGTTGAAGGCCCTTGTATTCCTTCCCAATTCTATTAACCTTCTGTTTACCCAGACTATAAATTGATATTTATCATCTCTCTGCATGTGTTTGTGGATCTATACACATGTGGGAAAAATATAGACAATATATAGTAGGTTTCTGCACATTTTGAACATTCATAAGAATGGTGTACTGCATACTCTTGTCGAGTTGCTTTAGTTATTAACATATATACAGCTATGCTTTATTTTAACTGTTGTATACCTTTCTGGTTCTATTATAATTTATCCATTCAGTAGTTGAATATTTATGTCGATTCTAATATTTGATATTGTAAAAGAGTAGCAGTAAAAATTCTTGTGGGTCTCCTCAGTCACCTGTGTGATTTTTTTCCCTAAGGTTAGAATCTTTCAGTCTAGTGTGTGAATATGTCTAACGTTAGTAGTTTTTGCCGGTGTTTTACAAATCTCTTGGACTAAATTTTACTTTCACCAGCACTACATGACTGTCCTACCAACCCTTGATATTTTCAGACTTGTTAATTTTTGCCAACCTGTTGGAAATATTAATAAATTGGACCTCACTGCAGTTTGTATTTAACTTTCTCTGATTACCTGTAAGAGTAATTTTCTTTTCATGTGATTATTGGCCATTAAGGTTTCCTCTTCTGTGAATTGTCTGTCCGCATCTTTGCCCAGTTTTCTTTTAGACTGTTTGGATTTTCTCTTTTTGATTTATAAAATGTCTTTACAATTCACTGTCAAGAAGTCTGTCTTTTGTGTATTGCCAAACTTTCTTCTAATCTTTAGCTTTTCTTTTCATTCATTATAAAGTCTTTTTGCAGCACAGATATTTTAAATTTTTGATTAGTTAAATTTTATCAGTGTTTTGGTTTTATTTACAAAGATCCTCCCGATTCACAGCTTATAAATAGATTTTCATTTTCTTTTAAAAGTTTTAGAGATTTACTATTACAGATATAGCTTCGTATTGCCCCAAATGGGTTTCTGTGTATAATACTGGATTTGTGTCACCTGAAATGGATTTCTGTGTATGACATAGATATTCAATTTATTTTATTTTTTTAATATGGATGAGCAGTTGAGCCATTTTCTCAACTGGTGCGGAAAGCCAGGTCTCTCATATCAAGTTACCATATAAGTGTGTGTTTCAGGCTCTCTATTCTGTTCCATTCGGCTATTCATGTATTTCTGTGCCAATATCACAATGTTCTCTAACTATCGTCACTTCAAAAATGTGGTATTCGATAGAGCATCTCATTCATTTTTCAAACTATCTTGGATGTTCTTGTCCTTTCGTACTTTTAAATCAGTGTTTAGAGACCCTGTATGTTATGAAATGTAATGAAAACCCCTTTGGGAGTTTAATTTTATCACATTAAATTTATACAGTTGAGCCTTGAGCAATGCGAGGGTTAGGGATGTTGATCCACCATGCAGTCAAAAATTTGTGTGTAACTTTTGACTCCCCAGAAACTTTACTAGCTTCCTGTTAACTGGAAGCCTTTCTGATAACATATATAGTTGATTAACACATATTTTTATGCTATATGTATTATATAGTGTTTTCTTACAATAAAGTAAGCTAGAGAAAGGAAAATCTTATTAAGAAAATCATAAGGAAGAGAAAAGAAATTTACTATTAAGTGGAAGTGGATCATTATACAGGTCTTCGTCCTCCTTGTCTTCACATTGAGTGGGTTGGAGAGGAGGAGGAAGAGGAGGGGTTGGTTTTGTTGTCTCAGGGTTGGCAGAGGCAGAAGAAAATCTGTGTATAAGTGGACTCACGCTTGTTCAAACCTGTGTAGTTCAAGGGTCAACTGTATATTAATACTGGAAAGACTCACGTCATTACATCTTTCTTTATTCATAAAATAGTTTACCTTCATTTAGGTTTTCTTATAAGTTTTTGAATATTATTTCTAGATTTTGAGTATTATTTCTGGATACATTAGAGCTTTCA
>NW_012140858.1:834105-836396 GCF_000956105.1 Propithecus coquereli | reverse complement strand
GTTCTCTCTTTAGATGTTTGATTGTTTTTTTGTTGTTGTTGTTGATCTATACTCTTAGAATTTTTCTTTATCAGTGAGATTCTAAAATCTCATCAAGCCATATCTACATTTTAGTTGCTTTTAATTAACTTTCTTTTGTAATTTATATAAATTTAAACCAATAATCTGAGGTCTTTCTTTTTCAGTTTTGTTCTGTTTGGAGCTGTGTTTCTTTAGCTTTGCCCTAAACTTGCTCAGATTCCTGGTGTAACTTATTTTTTTTTTTCTATATCTGTGTCTTTCTTTTTGTTCTTGTCATCTCTGACCCTCTTCTCAGTGCTGGATGAATTTTTTAAGTCTTCTACTTGCCATTTTAGTTTTCTGGAATTTTTATACTTCATTTCATTGCCTGTGTTGCTGTTATAATTCAGAAATTGTTTCTCAGTTTGCTCTGGTAGGCACAGTAATGGCTTCTAAAGATACCCATTACTTAACTTAATTTCCAGGGTCTGTGAAGATGCTGCCTTATATAGCAAAAGGGACTTTTCGGATGTGATTTAGTTAAACATCTTGAAATGGGGAGATCATTCTAGATTACCTAAGTGGGCCCAGTGTAATCACCAGGGTCTTTAAGTGTGGAAGAGGGAGGAAGAAAAGTCAGCATCAGCAATGTGAAAAGACTTGACTGGCTGTTACTGGCTTTTGAAGATGGAAGGGGGGCTGTGAGCCAAGACATGTGGGCAGCCTCTGGAAGTTGGCAAAGATAAGAAAACAGAGTCTCCCATAGAGCCTCTGGAAAGGAACACTGCCCTTCCAACACCTTGATTTTAATCCAGTGAGACCTATTTTAGACTTCCGACCTCCAGGACTATGAGATAATAAATTTGTGTATTTAAGCTGTTAAATTTATAGCAATTTGTTATAACAGCAATAGGAAACTGATACAGTCTTCGTGTAGTTTTTACTGATTTTTTTGTTTGTTTTCATAATGGCTTGCTCTATTTTTAATATGGGTTCACTAACAAAGAAAATTGAGAACACAAATCAGAAATATCCTGTAATTTAATATTTTTCTTTTTCCCCTGTTACTTTTCCCCCCTGCCCTCCCACCCCCATGAACCTGCTTCAGCGGGAGTTGTTTTCCCTTACTCTTCAGGATGGTCATCTCCTTTGAAATTACATTTTTCCCCATTGTGTTTGATAATTTTTTTGTTTGCTGTATCATTATAGCCACAATTGTCTTACTGGCTTATATATATAGTCCAATTGTAGTTAAATTGGATTCTCCCTGAGCTTGATGTGGATTTTCTGACCGAGTTCATTGGGTCCTGGAGAAGGAAGAAAGCCCATTTACACTGCCCTTCTGACTGTTATTGGAGGTGCTTCCAGAATTCCTTCTGCTTATTCTCTGGACCTGTTGCTTTTTGCAGATGATAGAAGAGGAGATTTAATTCCTTTTTCAATTCAGTCCTATTGTACTAAATCTAGCTGAAATTTCTCTTACTTTCTTCTCAGGTATATTAGGCCCTTCCTATTTTTAATTCCTGGTATGTTTTCTTCTCTTTCAATATTTAGCTGGTAATTTTTGTGAAATATAGAGTTCTTACCCAGAATCCTTAGTGTAGAATTTTAAATCTGAAGTAGACCTTACACATTATTTAGTCTAACTTCTTCATTTCACAGATGATAAAACTTAGGTTCAAAAAATCATATATGTTATGCCATTAAATATGTATGGTTTTTATGGCAACATACTCAAGTTTTGAGAGGGGAAAAAATGACATAGGACTGAGTCTCATGCCCTTTGCTGATTAAGCACATCAGGTACCATTAGAGAAAATCTGACAGTTTTATTCGTTTTAGCTGATTGTGGTTTAGAAAGACAACTTATACTTTTTTAGCATCCTTAACTATATAGTTTCTCTGTGTGGGAAGGGCTAAGGAACCGTACATATCTCTGCTTAACTTTGTTGGTACTTGGTGTTCAGAAGTTGGAATGTTGTGAAATAATATATGCTTGATATTTGATTTAAACACTTCTCTTTGTCCAGAGAAAGTAAATGGTTACAGGGGCTAGTGGAAAGCACAGTAGTTTTACATTGGCATTTACATTTTTTGTATATCCTTTGCAGAAAGAGAACTTGTAAAGTATAAACATTTTCGATACTTCCTTTATTAATGCAATCAATATATATTTAGCATCTAATTCGTCTAACCGGTGGATACCATGCAAATGTAAATAAAAAAGCTAGAATTTCTGCCCTTATAGGGTTTATAGCCTCATGGATGGGGGAATCAATGGGTAATTAAGC
>NW_012140858.1:831812-834055 GCF_000956105.1 Propithecus coquereli | reverse complement strand
TTTTTATTCTTTTGAAAGACGAGTTCGTATTCAGTGGGGCTGATCTGAGAGAATCCTGTGTGGCTGCACTGGGGTCTGGTCCTCTAGAGAAGCTTGGTGTGTGCTAGTGCCAGGCACATGGAGTGGGAGGGATATGGGAATATCCCAAACTCAGGACCCGGTTTGTGGTAATTTCTTCTCCTGTGGGTTGTCAAACTTGACGGTTAGTCTAACTTCACATCCTAATCTTGTGTGATTTATAGGCTTGGAGTCATGATTTCTTAATGGAGTCTTTTAATTTATTTATTTTCCAATCTGGGGCCTAAGCTCCACACAGAATTTCTTGTTCTCTCCAGATAAATAGGTATATTATTGTTTTCTAATCTACTCATTTACTGATAGGGAGATCTTTGAGACTGCATGTGAGTGGGTTTCAATTCTAACTCACTGCCTCAGTCAAGGCCAAGGGTTCATTTTCTGTTTCCAAGTAGCATTTAAAACCCTGTCTCCATAAACTCGGACAATCTACTACCCGGGCAGCCTGTCACCTTGATTTGAAGTTCCTTCTTCGCTCAACAGTACATCTGGGAACTATTTAATATATTTTATCCAGCACATCTTAGTTTTTAGTGAATTTTCCATTCCTTCCTCTTAGGACTGACAGAGAATTCTCTTTTTGGAAATTTGGCAAGTATGATGATGTAGTCTGGTAGATGATGGACTATAATAGATAAAAATATTTTTCTTGACTTACAATTTATATTTTCCATAGTTTCTTTTTACATATGTGTACATCATTTTGATGTACATCATTGGTTTATAAGAAGTAGCATTTTATGTACTTTTTCAGATAAACCTTTTGAAATTTAGTTGCCTGTTCTTTAGCATTATAAGGATTCTAGCTTTAAATCATTTTTAGTTGGTATCAGCATTATTTTGTGGCCTATTTTCTGGTTCTAGTGACAAATTGTGTCATTTTCTTGTTTCTAATTTGAGGCTTAAAAAGGGTGAGGACTGTTTTTTTGTTAATAGAGACTTAATGGCATTTGATAAATTTTTGCTATCTATTTTCTAATCTTTTTTGGGGGGGAGGAAATAGGTCTGATTATTTTAGATTTAAGAATTAGAATTGAAAAGGTCTTAGAGACCATTATTTCTTTAATTTACAAATGAGAAAATTGAGACTCAGAACAGTTGTGGAACTTACTGAAGACCAAATTAGCTGCTTGAACATCAGAATCAGGAAGAGACCTGGTTAGCCAAGGCTATAAATCAGGCCCTCCACTGTTGTGCTTTAACAGAAGTCGGAACAAGTTGGCTTGATTTATATCTTATTACTGGTACTTTATCCAACATGGATTAAGATCCCTCCCTTAGAGTATGTCAGTAGAGTACGTATTTACATTCGTATCTAAATACGTACTAAATCAAATAGGTTTAATTACTAGTCTGTGAGTTTACACTAAGTGTTCCTTTTTCCTTTTGGCTGATGAATATGTAATTGCTTTTTAGGAGATGAAAACACGCATCAGATGTACTGTGAGTGGCTCCCTCGCAGGCACTCGGGTGGATGGTTGCTGTTCCCCTTGAAGGCACAGTGCAGTGCTATGCCCAACCTGGCAGCTCATAAACGTTCGTGAATATGTGCACGAATAACGAAGTACATCGCGAAGATGAAGGCCACATGCGCCTCTTTAGAGTTTAGGCTTGGCAGATTTGTTGTGACTTCTTTTGAGGTCACACAATAGGGTGAGGTAAACTTCTGAGAGTTGGAACATCTGCTCTGTAGACCAGCCATTGTGGCCACCCCCACCCCCTGCCCCTTCATCCTGAGATACAGTAATTGGTGGATGAGAAAAGGGCACGAATGTGGACTTTTTTTTTAGTGTTGAGGACGATCTAATTTGGAAATAATGTTATCTGTATTTTTGTTTCTTAGGGAAAAATTCTGTAACTTCTTTTTTATGGACAAATTTCTAATTATAGTGATTTGGATATTAGAATAATGAACTTTTTAAAAAAAGTACTTACTGAGTTTTGTCTGAGTGTATTTTTGTTTTTCCCAAAATTTCTTGCAGTAAATGAGTTACTTTCTAAAGATGAAAAGAAAATCATTTATGATCTTACCTATATAAATTTTATACAGTTGTCATTCTGTACATGTTTATCCTTTTCCCCTATTTTTCACTCCATTTTTCACAATTTAAATGGTATGTTTTGATTTTTACCTCAGTAATAAGAAAAAATTAATGCATTTATATTCT
>NW_012140858.1:813753-829042 GCF_000956105.1 Propithecus coquereli | reverse complement strand
GGTGGATACCATGCAAATGTAAATAAAAAAGCTAGAATTTCTGCCCTTATAGGGTTTATAGCCTCATGGATGGGGGAATCAATGGGTAATTAAGCAATTATTACACAGTAAATTAAGTGTCATTATAGTTGAACTGTGGTAGGAAACACTTTGCCTAGACTTGGGAATGTCTGAAGAGAACGAATAGAAGAAATAACATTTCAACTGATGAAAATTGGGGGAAGATTGTAGCACTCAAAGTATGGTCCTTGGACCAGCAGCATCCACATTACTTGGGGCCCTACCTTGGATCTACTGAATCAGACATTCGTGGAGTGTGGCCAGCAATCTGTGCTTCACAAACCATCCAGGTGATTCTGATGCTGAGAATCAGAGGCAAGAAAGAGCACAACATATTAAATAGAGCTGGAGCAGAGACTTCGAAGTCATTAAGAGCTTGAGTTGAGGCAGGTGAGACCTGATAAGATGGTTGAAGAGTTTAGATTTTTATCTTAAGTGCACTTGTAAGCCATTGAAACATTTTCAGTAGGGGAACAGCTTGATCAGGTTTGTGTTTTAGAAGGATCACAAGAGATTGGAGCTGAGTAGAAAGAACATGTAGGAAGCTAGTGTAGTAATAATGCTGATGGTCATGCATGTGGAATAAAGTAGACAGGTTAGGTACTTACAAGGGATAATTTCTAGGATTTGCTTATTGATTTAAATGATGAGGATAGGGAGGAGGAATTCCCAGGTTTAGCACTTGGGCCACTGGATAGATAGTAATTGTCTATCTAGTCTCTGGGGGTAGAGAAAGCAGGACGGGCAGGTTGGGGAGCATGAGGAAGATTATGAGTTTGAGTTTGGTTTTGAACACTGCAAGTGAAGTATTTATGGGGATAGTCAGTAGAGATACCAGTAGGCAATTTGATATTTTCCTAGAGCTCAGGAAGGAAGTATGGGTTAAATATACAGACATGGAAGGATTTGGGAGATATGAGGTACTTGAAGTCTTAGGGGATCCATTAGACAATGAAAGTATGTGGAATGAATGAGAACATAAATATTGCAGAAACACCCATATTGGGTATCAGGAGTCCAAAATGACTGAGAAGGACCACCCAGAGAGAACAATCAAAACCCAAGAGAGTATGGTGTAATGGAAGCCTAGGAAAGAACTTTCCAGAAAGAGCCTCTCAGTTGTATTTCTGATACTCAAGTCAAAAGGGGTAGCTGAAAAGTTTCCATCTGGGTAACCATACAAAGATTAGAGCAGCTGTGGGAAGTTGCATGGATCTCCAGAATTTGACTAGAGTGGACTTAATGGATAGGTGGGGGTAGAAGCCACACTATGAGAAGTCAGTGGGAGGCAGACATTATGGATGATTTGGCTGTGAAGGAGGAAAAGAATCAAAGCTGGAAGGAGAACACGAGATCATAGAGGACCTTTTTATTAAAAAAATAAAAAGCAGAGACTTAAGTGTTGATGGTAAAGAGTGATGGTGGAGGGTGAGGGAGAGGATGGAGAGAGGGATGAGAAAGGGAAGGAAAGTGAAGACGGAGGAGAAAGGAAGCAATTGATAGAACAAAGTTCTTGAAATAGTAGGAAAGGGTGGGACTCAGAGCACTTCAGTGGCAAAAGGGACACCTCTTCTGTTGTAACAGAAGAAAAAGAAAGGATGGATTATTGAACAGGTAATTTTGTCTTGTTGGGGGGAGAAAAATGAGGGAGTTCCAATCTGATAATTTTTTATTTTCATCTGTTTGGCAACAGCTGATGGAGAAAGAAAAGATGGGCTCAAAAGTTTGAGAATGGCAGTTGAGTTTAAAATAGTCATTGTGCAGAATATATGGAGTGATAATAAGGGGGAGAGCCAGATCCTCATGTTGCATTGAAGTCCCAGTTGAGGACAGACGTCATGAACTTATTTTTACTGGGATCAAGCTGCAGATGTGTTGGTTTTCTCTTTCTCGGACGCCTTAATGTACATGTGGAAATAGCAACAAATTGGATTCATCCAAATAACATCCAAGACTGATATTCTAATATATTGTTTTAGAAGTACCGTGGGGTGAGGAGGAAAAAAGATAAAGGCCTCTGGTTCCTTATCTAAAAGTTCCAAAATTCAAAAAACTCTGAAAACTGAAGTTTTTTTTATAACTCATTTGGTGGCAAAACTTCTCTGAATGAAGTGATTTAAGGTTATTTATAGCCTTTGCTTATCAAATTTAATATGTATGTCCATGTGTTTTGCCTCACAAATTGTCTGTGATTATGGAGTGCTGCCTCAAACTCTGCTGCAGATGTTATATCACATATGGAATATGCACCACATAACCATTCTTAAAATCAGAAAAATTCTGAATTCTGAAGGACATCCGACCCCAGTGTCAAGAAAGATTGTGTTCCTGTGTTAGTAATGAAGAGATGGAAATGATAGATTAATACTATGGAATCTAAGCTAGATAAGAGAAAAGGGGAAGTTGAGGAGGGCAATCCACTAGGAAAAAGTAGAAGAGTGAAGGAAATAGAGAACTGCAAATAACTAGAAGTGTTGGCGGTCAAGTAGAAAATTTGAAGAATGGGAAGTTGTCATGAGAATTATTATAGAATGCCTCAGTTATTTCCAAAGGGAGACAGTTCTGGGTGGTTGCGAACTCTAGGGTGTGTGACCATGGGCATGGGCAGCTGAGTTGTAATGGAATAGAAGGTCATTAGGGATGAGGTCAAGAGAATGAGAGACAAGAAAATTAGATGAATTTCACAGAATAATGGCAGGATTTGGAGTGGAACAGAACACTACAAGCCAAATCCTCCGATCCTCAGTGAATGAGGCACAGTGGAAGGTACAGAAGATAACATGGTGTTTAAGAGAAATTCTTCACTCTTCCCCTGGACTATGATCTCTTTAAGAAACAGACAAGTAAAGAGATAAATAATTATACAGCATGTTAAGTGTAATGTTCAAAGCATGATCTAAAAGCTATTAAAATCTAGATGAGGAAAGAAACTTTAGATGTCTGAATAAGTCAGAAGACTAACAAATTCCTAAGTGTTTCACATTGGTTTTGGAATTTTCAGTGTTTGATAAACATTTATGTACAACCTATGGATATCTGGTAGAATATTTGATCAAAATATAGTGGCTAAAACTGTCATATTTGCTAGGTAATTTGTTAATAGTAGAAGCAAAGCATGATAAAAAGAAAAATGTAAAATATGAACTGCCTTTAAGAGTATTTTTTAAGAGTCTTAGATAAATTTAAGGCTCTCAGAAGAGCGATTTATTCTATGTGATGTATAATTTTCTAGTTTCTTCTTTTTTATTTTCTAATTTTGTTTTTTTATTGACTACCTCTACTATTCTATTACAAACTGCCTCAATCCTTTTTGGATTCAAGTGAGAATATAAATAATAAGCAAAAACATTCTAGTCAATGATGTTAAAAAATGAACATGTTTTAAAGCATTATCATCTCACCTTTTAAAAGATACACTTCATGTAATGTAAGTGTATTTTACTTCTTGTAGGGCAGTGTCAGAGTGTCAGCTGCTCTTTGGAGGTCCTCCAAAAAGAAAGAAAAGTTCTCAAATGTTATAGATTGGTTGACGAGTGCTATTCTGGGGATAAGGAGTTGTGGGGGTAGGCCATGCTGACCACAGGAATGTTGAGCAGCAGATGTTGGCTTTGGGCAAAGAACTTTTGATGCATAGTGACTTCTTTGAAATGTTGGGACTGATGGTCCTTGTGGGAACCTGCATCACAAAATGTCTGTCCCAGATGGAACGTACTATGTGAGAATACAAATGCAGAATAATAGGGCAATGATACCCTATCAAGAAACCAACTGCATTTACAGATTCCCTAAATAACAGGTCAAAATAGATTTTACTATGATAAATATTCCAATTGCAATGCTCTACAAAATTTTCATCTGTCTGATGTATTTTAAGCAAGATTTCTGGGTCATGTGGCTTTTCTAGTAGACTTCAATGACATGCAACCACTAAACAGAGACCTTGTCATTTATTTAACTCCAACTGTCTTTAATCTTGAGGACAGTAATGCTGTGAGAAACTTTGGGGTTTCAACATAATCATAGAATGTTATGCAGGATCAGATTTTCAAATTCTTTGCTTTTGTTTCTCCCACATTTAGTATAGAAGTCTTGTATTATCTATATGTCTTTGAATTGGGGTCTGTGGTTTCTTCTTTTTTTTTTTTTTTCATCATCTTCCCTCCTTTCTCTTTTAGTTCACAGCCATGAACGAACCACAGTGCTTCTACAATGAGTCCATTGCCTTCTTTTACAACCGAAGTGGGAAGTATCTTGCCACAGAATGGAACACAGTCAGCAAGCTGGTGATGGGACTTGGAATCACTGTCTGTATCTTCATCATGTTGGCCAACCTACTGGTCATGGTGGCAATCTATGTCAACCGCCGCTTCCATTTTCCTATTTATTACTTAATGGCTAATCTGGCTGCTGCGGACTTCTTTGCTGGGTTGGCCTACTTCTATCTAATGTTCAACACAGGACCCAATACACGGAGATTGACCGTTAGCACATGGCTCCTCCGTCAGGGCCTCATTGATACCAGCCTGACAGCATCTGTGGCCAACTTACTGGCCATTGCAATCGAGAGGCACATTACGGTTTTCCGCATGCAGCTTCACACACGGATGAGCAACCGGCGGGTGGTGGTGGTCATTGTGGTCATTTGGACTATGGCCATTGTTATGGGGGCTATACCCAGTGTGGGCTGGAACTGCATCTGTGATATTGACAATTGTTCCAACATGGCACCCCTCTACAGTGACTCTTACTTAGTCTTCTGGGCCATTTTCAACTTGGTGACCTTTGTGGTAATGGTGGTTCTCTATGCTCACATCTTTGGCTATGTTCGCCAGAGGACTATGAGAATGTCTCGGCATAGTTCTGGACCCCGACGGAATCGGGATACCATGATGAGTCTTCTGAAGACTGTGGTCATTGTGCTTGGTAAGTTTGGCTTGACTGTAACTTACTTTGTGGATTCTCAATGTCTTAATATAAACCACATTAGTTTATGATCATGGTAAACAACAATATGAATATTCAGGTATACATGCAGGGATTCCAAGGGAATGAGGCACCTTTATATTAAATCAGTTTACCAGTGTTTTTACAATTACAGAATCAGCTTTATGGATGTATGGGTTTCAGTGGTGCAATATAAATGGTGGTGATTGATATAAAAGATGTCATTGAAGAGTTCGGCTATCTAATATTAAAAATACCAAAATAATGAATCAAATTCATTTAGTTTTTTAAAGATTTTCTTACAGCTCAAATTGCTTTTGCCTTGTGGTCTCTGTGTTACAGATTTTCTGATAGAAAGTGCTTTCATATAATAAGGAATATACTTTCATATGTAGTTTTTTATTAGTCTATTTCTGAGTAAGTTATTTGTCACATTCTGTAATTGTTACTACATTATTGTGCATAAGTATATTAAGGTTTTGTGTGGATTTACTGAACAAAACAGATTGTAATTAATGATGTTCTCTGACAGTCATCTTCATGAAAACTTGCTCTTTTTAAATTAATTTTCTGTTAGTAGGAATGGAAGTTAATTCATAGTTCAAGATGAAGAGCAAGATTTTATTCTTTTTGTAGACTCAAATAACTTTTTCCTTTAAATAAACACTATTTTTCCAGAATGAAAAATTTGTGATAGTGATCAGGAGTATATTTATTCATTTAGGTACTGAGAAAATAGTTAAAGAGCACCTAATAAGTTCTAGGCTCTGTGCTGGCCCTGGAGATAAACTCATGGAAGGGACAGACATAAAACATTTCTTTGGAGTTTAGAGTAGAGTGCCTATTTAAAAAGTTTACTCAGTAAGAATTTGTTTAAATAATTACCCAACTGAATTACATATTTTCCAAAGACTATATTCAGGCTAATATTTAAAAAATCCTTTTATCATTTCATCTTTCTCTAAGGAAATTCAGTGGAAAGTTCCTATTATTCTCTTTGCTCCAGTTTATAAAGCAGTGTTGAGTGAATGTAGCTGGTAATTATGTGGCTCCCCTTAAACTTTGGGAGTTACATTAATTTTAGTGACTTCTGGAGATAGAACCCTAATTATCATTGAATAAATTAGCGTTCTGGTTGATGCCTCAGTCCTGTCTGTGTTGGTTAGGGTGAGTGGATCATGGAGATCATTTCTGGCTATACTGATTGTGACCCTCTTGTAGAACTGTAAGAATGAGAATTAGGCCTTGGAATTGCTGACACAGCTAAAGCTCTGCCTAGCTAACCAGAACACTTAGATAATATGCCCATTAGGGACCTCACCTCAGTTGTGAGATTGTCTTATTCCATCCAAGGAAGTTTAGTAGATGTACAGAAATGGTTTCCTCGTATTCTTAATTATCAACAAGACCTTGGGCATGCCTGTGCCACAAGGACATCATTTCCATGATATAGATGAAACACATCTTAGTTTATTGTGGATGCCATTTTTGTATGAAATTAAATAACATAAGACATTTTACTTCTCTATTGTCTCAAATATTTATTTACTGATGATCTAAATATTGCCTGACACTTTTCATATTGTGTGTACTTTTTCTATTGTGACAAGGGCTGCTTAAAGTTCATGGAAACACCAGCAGTACTGAACTTGGACTATTAACCTGCTAAGTTCTTGTTTTACTTTTGACCTTTATGTAATATCTAGCATATTCCAGTGTGCATTATACTGAATGATTCATGCAAAATTAACTTTTGTGTTTCATTGGGTTATTTTGCAGGTCGAGATAATTATTTTGAGGATTTATAGAGTTATACTTTCTGTGTACATCTGCCCTAAATGACGCTTCCCCATCCCCTACCAACACACACCCCTAAACTTGAAAATAACAGAAATAATATTGCCCTCTGAGATTTAAACTAATAGACTCCACAAAGATTGAATATAGTTAACTACCTCTGGAATAAATAACATTATTTCTATAGCCGCGAGATGGAAGAAATTTTAGAACATGGAAAACTGCAATCAAGGTAATAGGTAAAGAAATTTGGTTTGGCAAGATGGGAATGTGATTGTAATATAGGAAGCAGAAATTAAATGACTATAGCTTTTTTTGAGAAAAGTAGTGAGAATCAGAATGGGCAGGATGTGGGCAGGGGAGGGGTTGGACAGCTTAGAATAGGGAATTCACAATCCAAAGGTGTTTGTCAAGGTGATGCCTAATTCCATTCCTACAGTGTGCTTCCTTGCTTGAATTGTGAGTGTCCATCCCTGTATAGGCGTGATTATATGGAGGAGGTGGGTTGGTCTTGTAGGAACAAGAATTCTGGTCTACCTGAAGCTCTTCTCATTGTAAATTAGTCTATTGACAATCTGTTGTTTTACAGTTTGCACACTTGGTTTTTACTGTGTCTTTTCTGCTGGATTGTCAGATTTGTGAGGGCAGGCAGGGATTGTAATGATTTGTTGTCTGTCTTCTCCACATTCCCGGTCACGGTTATCTGGAACAAAGAAGGTGTTCAATAAATAATTGTTGAATGAATATATGTGATGCCAAAACCAAGTTTCTGAGCCTTCACAACTAAAGACCAGAGAGAGCCATTCACTACAAAATATGCCACTTTAGCCATGTGGGAGCCAAACCAAGTTACACTCCTATTACATTCCCTGCCTTCTAATCCAAATACAACAGCTTGGAAAAGGACTGGCTACAGTGGGTGCTCAGTACATAGTATGTTTCTTTTACTTTCATTTATTCTGGGGATGATTCTTCAGTTTCCATTCTCACTTTGTCACAGTGACCTCTGGGTTTTAGACCTGTTTGTTCTTCATGATCAAGAGAAGAATTTGTTGGTCAACACCTTAATTCCTAGAAGTCAACTTAAAAATAAAGGCATCTTTGAGATTTACGATGACAATACCAGTGGCAGGTTTTAAAGCATGATCTTGTATATAAGCTGCTTTTGAGTGAGTGCTGGATCTTAGTAATTATTTTTATTTGTCAAATGCTCATGTAGCATTAATCATGTGCTATCTTAGAAATCGGTATTTGTAAATAATAACCATATGAAGTATAGGTACCATTTATTGATTTATTATTCTCATTTTCTAGATGGTGAAAATGCAGGTAAAGAGATGTTAGGTGACTTGCTCAAGGCCACACAGCTAGTAAGTATAGAAGCTGCGATTGAAATTCAGGCACTCAGGTTCCAAAGCCTATGTGTTTTTCACCTCCATGTCATCCTACTTCTCTTTATAAAAACAATTATCAGCACAGGCTATATTTTGCTATACAGTTTGAATAGCAGTGTGCTATTAAATAGAAACATTGTATCCCATTTGTTTCCGTTGCTACTGCCTGCTGCCTGGGCTTTTTTTCCATGGGCAGGCAGAGAAAGCTTTAAGGGAGCATTCCTTTCCTCCTTTTGCTTCTAATGAGCTCATGACTCTAATTTCATCTGCCCTTTTCTACTGTTTGGTGTTGCAGCATCTGTAACTGCTTCTGATTGAGGAAGAGTTTTGTTTAAGGTATAGTTTACTTGATGGTTCATTGTCCCAGTATGAAGTCATGCAATCTCTCCCTAGGCTTTAATTCTCCCTACTTGACATTTTACCAAGAATGCCTTTTGAGTCTATTCTGAGGTTGAATCAGAGTGGCAGTCAAGCTGTTCTTCCTTATTTGACCGCAGACTGTCGTGCGTTGCACGCCCTTTCCTTTCCGGCTCTATTTGTGATGACACTTCTGTTGGGGATCATTAGAAAAGAGGAAAACCAGAATTTGGAAAGAGAAAATCATGGTTAAGGTGTGGAGGTTTTTGCATCTGAGCCCTAGGAGGGACATCAGTAAATCCAGATGGGGCTTATGGGGAAGAAGAGGGAGACATTGTTTTTCTAGTTTGATCTGTTTGGGCTGGAAATGATCACCATTGAAGCTAAATTGCTCCTTATTACCTACGTACTCTGTGCTAGCTAGGATCAGTACTCAGCACTACTCTTCATGTGTTGTTTGTAACCTTGCACCAAGGAAATTTACATTTTCCCCATTTTATGTTGAGGGAACCAAGTTAGGATAGGGAAAATAACTTGTCTGAGATCATTCTTTTTGTAAGTGGCAGAACTGGATTCAACTTGAAGGTTGTTGTAGACCATGCTCTCTGGCCACCGGACACTGAGTCCGTATACCATGCAGGTGACTGTTAACCAGTGGTGATAATAGTGGTAGGGGCCAGATAAATTTAAGCCTGTTGTTTTCTTGTTCACTCTGTTGACAGATAATGTGGCTAATATCCTATTAGCAAATCTGTATATACTTCTGTTTTCAGTTTAATTCAACAAACGTTGTTGAGTGCCAATTGTGTGCTAAGGGGTGAAAAGATGAATGAGGAAAATGCTGTACAGAGCGGATGGTGTAGAGCAGGAGACTAAGAGAGAACTGCAAAGCAGTTGGGTCCATGTGAGAAGAGAGGTACAGGCAGAGCAGTCTCGAGTGGAGGGAGGGGACTCCCTGGGGAGCCAGTATTGAGCTGGGTGGAGGAGCTTGCTGTACTGGAGTCCAGTATTGAGCTGGGTGGAGGAGCTTGCTGTACTGTAGCACGGGGGTAGGGGAGAAGGAGAAGGTAAGTGATAGCATGAGCAGTGGCTGTCACCTTTGAGGAATGAAAGTAGTCAGGTGTGATTAGCATATAGTGGGTATGCGGGTAGAGTTTTGACTAGAGGATCAAAGCCTTTATGACATACTATGAAGTTTGGGCTTCTGCCTGTAGGCTATGGGAGATGCTAAAGTGTTCCCCAAGCTTCCTTATAGGTAGTGTAATCATGTAATATATCATCCACACTGAGAAGCTTTTGATAATGAAAACAGACACTAACTGGAGGGGCTGCTGGGACAACAGGCATAAACTGAGACTATTCTGGGCAGCCCAGGATGTATGTTCACCCTCCTCCTGGGCTCTACTCTGGGCTTGTTTATTTATATTCTCATTAGGTTCCCTTTTGGCTTTTCAAATGCAGAACTCAATACTGGACTTGTTCTACTGTGTAAAATGATAAAGAAGGGTTTTTTTTTTTTTTTTTAAAAGGCCAACGTCTGCCTAGATTAGAATTTTAGAGCTTAAAAGGGTCCTTAAGAATCACACCATTCAACACCCTCATCTTACAAATGAAGAGACTGAAGCTCCCAAGTTAATTGAGAACTTTAGGTCTAATTTAGCTCATGACCCAAACCAGGATCCAGGTTTCCTGACTTCCACTAAGGTGCTGTTATTACTGCCTATGCCTCTGGCTTGTTTAGTCCCATCCACACTTTCCATCATCTTTTTTTGTGAACATCAACATGTATTTATGTGGCTAGCCAGGATTAGGTGTAAACATTGTGGCTGTAAAGGTAACTGGCTCCCACAGAAAGGGTCTCCTTGAATTTGGTCTTCTCATAACTAACTGGTAATCTCTGTTATGAAGCTTTGTCAACAGTCATCTGAAACTGAATTGCTTGCACATTATGTAGCTTTTGCGCACATTAGCTTTCTGTTAGCTTTCTTGACAACAACTTTGTGTTATTGGTTTTCATCCAGCTTGGTTTTTAATTAAATTTGTGCTTTTACCTGTGTGTGTGTGTTTTCTCACTTACATTCCTTAAGGCAGATGCCTCTGGGATCTACTCTTCGCTATGGCATTAACTATCTGAGTGATTTTGGGCAAGGTACTTTCTCTATGTTAATTTTTCTATGCCTTCATCTTTAGGATGAAGTTGGCCAATTTGATTTCCAAGATTATTTAGGGTTATATTTATTATTCCATAAATATAAGGACAGTAGCTACTGTGGATCAACCGTGTAGTGCTTTCAAATGGAAAACTTAGAAATGAGATTGGAACAAAAGCAAGGGACTGTGATTCCTCTTTGTATAAAACGTGCATCACCTTTATTTTATTTTATTTTTCATTATTATTTTTTTAAATAAAATAGGCTGTTGGAAAGGAGAAGGAAAAAGAAATCTGTAACTGGTTATGATCAATTAGTTGAAAACACCACCACACTCAGACCAGACATCACCTCATAATAATGAGCTTTTAGATGCACTATCCCCCATTAAAGGGAGGGATGCATTTATAGAGGATCGTCTCAAAGAAATGGATTTTGGGGCTTTACTTTCCTGTGCAGAGCTGCGTGGCAGGAAGGGAAGGCTTCTCAGTTGGTCCTGTTGCTAGGGGCAGGGTGTGGACACACAGTCTCTTATTCCCTGGCCACAGGTGACCAGCCTCACATCCTGTTGCTCCGAAGAGGAATTAAAGCTACCCCAAGTCTCCTCAGGTCCCAGTGGCATCCCTGAGAAGGCCTTTTCGGGGAAGAATCTGAACGAATGTTCATGAGAGCCTTGATTGTTTGGCCAGCCACTAGGCTGGCTTGGCACCACGGGCGGTGGCCCGGAGAGACTCCCTGCGAGAGTCCCACAGTGCTTCCCAGACCCCAAACCCTGGGCTCACATCAAAAGAGAAAACAACTTTCAAACACCAGCTCTTTATGCCCTTTTGTCGCCCATCTCCATTCAAATATTTTTGCTCAGAAAAAGCTTCTAAACAGAAACAAAAACCAAAAATACCACATGAGCCTAACAGAGTTCCTTTTGAGGTGTGGACAGAGGAACCAGAACATGAAGCTCTTTTTTATTTTAGGTCTGATGAGAGTGATTCAGATTTTGTCTAGCTGAGATGCTTGTTGGTCCAAATATAAATGTTGGAAAATCATTTTTCCTTGTTAAAGGTAGTAAGTTGTGCACAGATTTCTCAAATGAATTGTGGTGGCCACTGGGAATCACTGTTGCCTAGGGATTGAGAGTTTAGATGTGGAGTAAGATAGGCCAGAGTTTGAAATTCAGATCTCAGCTCCTTGCTGACTAGTTCCATGCCCTGGATAAGTGACATGACCTCTCTGAGCCCCAGTTTCCGAATTAATAAAATAAGGACAGTAGGACCTTTCTCATCAAGTGATTGTGAGCATTAGATGAACAGATTTATGAAAAGCACTTAGTACCATGTCTGGCTTCTAGAAAGCACTAAATGGGAGCAAGTGATATCATTACTATTAGGTTCTGTCCACGTGAACAACCCCGCCTTTATCTTTTTCTGACACACCCACATCCACACCTACCCACACACCAAATCCACATACAATAATGGATTTGGTGTTTGAGATGGTGCTTCATTTCCATGACGTAGAATAAAAGTATTATTGTTTTTTATCAGCTCTTGACTTGAATAATCTGTAAATTTTATTCTGAATGGCCTTTGCTTTTCCAAAGATATGTCTTTACTGCAGCATTGCCTATGCCTTATTTGTTGAGCCTCAACCCTACCTATGAAAAGTCCTATTAGCATCAAATGAAATGTCAGTTTTGACTTGCTAACTCTCCTGAGATGATTCTATGGTGTTGAGTATTAAAATGAACTTTGCAATAGAATAGGCCACTTTGTCAATATCTGTTAGAAAGTCATCAGCTCCTTCAGATGGCTCTACAATACTTGAGGCACAGCCCAAAGGCCAAACATCACTTAGGGTACCATTCTGTTTCCTTCTGATAATCAGTGAAGATGTGTCTGGCATATGTGGATGAGATGGCAAATGGATGGGGTCATGGGCACCTTATTGCTGTCCTGCAGCCAGTCCCAACTTTATGGTGTGAACACCCCTGAATTTTTTAATTTGGGAAGAAAAGGATATTTAACTCCTCCTCTAATCTCTCACTGCTATTTCATGAATCTCTTTGGAGAGTCATTATGGATGTTCCATGATGGCAGGGCTTATCTTCCAGCACCTAGAACAGGGCGTGTCACTTAGCAAACTCTAGGTATTTGTCAAATGACTAAATGAAATAGATCTCTTATTGTGGATTGAGAGTTTTACAGGTTGTCTAGTTACAATAGAAATATACCTGTGTAGTCTAAAATTCCATGTGATTTAATAGTGAGTCCTGATCAAAGGGATCTTTGTCATAGGTAGTTATAATAAAGCAGTTATAAATCCTGCCCATCAGGACATTTTTTAGGCTAAATTCCAATGTGTGCTTGTCAATAATAGTTTATTTGGTCAAGAAGTGTGTATCGAATGTTTTCTAGGCTCTCTGCTAATGAATATGGATACAAAGATGAACAAAAACATGGACCCTGCTCCCAAGGAGCTTTCACACTAGTAGATAATGACAGATGATTTAAATAAATACAATATATCATGGTAAATAAACACAATATAATATGATAAAATAGGTGAGGTGTTATGAGAATGCTGTATTCTGACTGGGCAATGTCTGGAAAAGACTTTAAGATGAAAGTGATGTTGGAATTACATCTTATATATAGGAGTTTTCCAAGTGAACCCAGGCAAAGGAATTATTTCTGTTAGATATCCTTTACACTCTGAATTGAATGAAATATTCAATTACTTCCCTTATATTGCAACTATCATGCTACTTAGATCTGGTATTAATCCTTGTTAGGCATGCAAATCTCATGTAAATCCCTGAGGGTGGAAAGGAAAGCTTCCATAATTGTCAGATAATATTTTCTTGTAATTTTTTGCCTGCATATTACACTGGTGTAATACTTTCATTTTTTTGAATTGGCCAAAGGTAGCAGATTAATATCCTCAAATTGGTTATGAAGTAAATGTGTTTTGCATGGTTACTGACCTAGAGGGAAAGGGATGAGAAGGGCTCTATAGCAACATGAATATGTTTCAGGACCTGAAAGATCATTGCCAGGAAAAGTTGATACCTACACCTGGAGCATTATGGGAATATAATTTTTTATGGTAGCATACCGTCTGTAATGACCTGGGTGGTAGAGAGATTTCAGAATGTCTGTAGATGATTTTTGTTCTGATTGTTACGGCAGTAGAATTCAAAGGCAGCTGTTACATCTAGAAATGTATGGTCCTATTTTCAGGGGTTTACATTCTTTGGGACTGTAAGCATCATTTCTGATTCCCTGATATGATGGACTAGATAAGTATGAACAGGATACACACAAGAATTGCCAAACTTAGCAAATAAAAATAATTTCATGGGATGTACTTACACTAAAAAAATTTGTTACTTATCTGAAATTAAAATTTAACTAGGTATCTTGGATTCTATCTGGCAACCCTAATGCATATATACACACACAGGATTGGCTGGGAAATAAAACATTTTAGATGGCAGTCAACTCTGTATTACATAGGTTTTCTTCTTTGTTTTATAGGTTCCTGTATTTTCCTGGAGCTCAATTTAAATACAGAAGGGGTTTCACTTATTTACTATTTCTGAATTTTGAGTTCTCTTGAAGTAAATAAAGGATTATATCCACTTTATAGGATCTTATATTTGTTTCTCCGAAATTATGCTTACTTATAAACAGGTAATGTTGCATACCTCCAGGACAAAACTGAATTATTCTCTTCTTCTACATATTCTTTGTCATGCTCTTTGAAAAAAGCATTTGAATGAAATTTGTTTTTCCATATAAACAAAGAATTGTTTTCTTATGTTTGTGCCTTTGATATTTTTTCCTTTGAGGTCTAACTAGAGCCTTGTGCCTCTGAGAAGCTACTTTTTATTGGTATATTTTGGTGAAGATGATAGTGTCTAGACTGAATGTGGTCATGGCTTTACTTAAACCCTGGCAGGTCTCCTGCACCCATAGAGGAGTTATTGTAATGATCCAAAGCAAATATGAAGTTCTAACAGGGTGACATAGCAGTAACAGGGTCTTTTTGAAGAAGTGGGATTTAATCTGGCATTGGAAGACTGGAAATTCATGGCTTCACCTATTTATTCTGCCCAAGTAGACTTTTGTTGACACAGAGAACACTGAATTTTAAGTTGAGTTTTCCATGAGTTCATTCTAAACAGGTATTTCTGCACTTCAAAAAGCTTCTCTTTATGTGACAGGCATGGATTCATTCACTCAAGTTATTTTCCTTTCTCTTGGGATGGGGAAGGTAGCCACTTAGGAGCTCAGCCTTAAAGGACCTGCAGGAAAGACGGATAAAGTGAAAAGTCAAGACGCTTTTGCTGTAGCCAGCAAGTGACTCACCATTTTATGCTAAAGAAATTTACTTTGCTAACCTTGCTGAGCACAGGGGGCACAGGAATGCTTTGTGTATTGGCTTAGTCTGAAAGGAAAAACAAAGCTGTAAACTGAGGAGCTGGAATCAGTGAGTTTATGAACTAAATCAGGAGAGGCCATATTTAGACATCCTAAAAAAATGTGTGTGTGCATGTATAATGATCAAATGGTCAAGTAAACAAACAGA
>NW_012140858.1:796519-813427 GCF_000956105.1 Propithecus coquereli | reverse complement strand
TGGTCTCGAACTCCTGAGCTCAAACAATCCGCCTGCCTCGGCCTCCCAAAGTGCTAGGATTACAGGCGTGAGCCACCACGCCCGGCCTGGAATTTCTTAATGTTTTGGTTTAATCTGAAGTAGTACTACCACTTTTAAGGCAAGAAATCTCACTAAAGCATTCATAATTTAAAAAACATTAAAATTAGAAACAGGAACAGAAAGTACATTCATTTATATGTATTGATTTATCTATCTTATATTACATAGCAACTGATTTGCTATTACATTATAAAATATTGTATGTTCAATGTGTTGTCCTTCTGGAATTACTGATTTATAACTTTAATAGTGCTATGCTGTATGTAGCTTTATTACTATGTAACTTATTGAGAATATGGGATATTTTGGCCTACTGTTTTGATTAGACTTTGAGGACATTTTTGTTCTAACTTTATGAATATGGATATTTAACTCAAAATTAAAATAACATCTATTTTTATTGAGAAGGTATTTCTGGAGGATATATTATAAATTCACTTTAATCCCTGCAATTTAATATATTGCACAAAATATTTTTAATTTGCTACATTTTTCAGATTTAACTCAAGTTTTCACAAGAATCAAATCTTTTTGTATAAATTATACAGTGAAGTCTTAATTTATTGATTAGTTTTTTTTAACGTATCAAATTGTGACAGCCAAAGCATCTACTATTGTTAGTTTTAATTTTTTCTCCGTGTTTACTTTTCCTTGGCCTTATTTTACAGCTGAGTTCTATAAAAAAGACTTGATTCTTCTTTTAAGCTTTAACATGTAATAAACTTTATTATATGCAGTTTGATAGTTTTCAGTTTTGCTTTTAATTAATTTTTCCTACTGATCATAAGTTTTCCTGGGTCAATATTTTTAGTTTTGAGAGTTTCTAAAATGATAATAATAATGGCTAATATTTGAGTGCTTACTAATTATCAGGATTCATTAAGTCCTACTTTGTCCCAAATTTTGAGCAAGAATCTTAATCCCTCTGAATTTCAGCCCTCTCATCTGCCAAATAGAGAAAATACATTTTTTTGTGAAGATCATATGGGATAATGAGTGTGAAAGCTCTTTTTATAGAAAGTGCCACACAAATATAAGCTATGAATGTTTTTGCAGCTGCTGCTTATAGAGCAGTGACCCAAATTAAAAAAAAAAAATGTTTGGAATGCTAAGTAAGAAATGTGATGTAGTGTGGTTGCAAAGGCATTAACGGTATTCTAACTCCAGATTTGCCACTTACTGGTTGGTGTGATTCTGGGCAGTCCACTTAATCTTTAGGACAATTCCCTATCTGTACCACGAAGGCCTTCACTACGTCAGTGTTTCTCCAAGTGTGGTCTAAAGACCTCCTGCATCTGAGTCACCTGGGATGCTTATTCAACAGGCTGAATTTTGGGCCCAAGCCTAGACCTGCTGAAGGAGAATTGTTGTGTTGGCATTCAGACATCAGTACTTTAGTCACACAAACCTCAAGAATGACAGTGCTTGGTTGAAGTTACATGACCTTCAACTTGTCCTTGTTCAATTGTAAATTCTATTTTTCACCTTTTCCAGTGAAACTGACACATTTTTAGTACCATTTCAACAGCGAGTACCTGTGATTACCCCATGCATTTTGCACTCCTGCTTTTCAGGGGAGGTGACAAGAAGGGAAAGGAAAAGGAGTTAGAGAGAAAACACAAAATTACTGGGATAAAATTCTTGGTTCTTGAAGAGCTTACTATCAAAGAAAATCGATACTTTAAATAGACTTTCCTCTCAAAATATTTGAAATATCCACACTAATTAGTTATATCGCCCTAAGGAAATTTATCACCTGTAACTTAATGACTAAAAATGCCCCTGATCTATTATAGAGGTACCTTGAGAAATTATGGCATATCTAAGAATATTTTAAATAGGCATGTGATTTTATATCACTCTAAGAAGAAACCCATCGATTTCCCCCCTAATAAGGGAGATGGAGCAACAGTATTTATTTTTCCATTAACCTAATACAGTTGTATGTGTCTGCCTGGAAACCTTTGAAGAAAAAAGATAAATCAATCATTTGCTGCTCATAGGCTATATTAGGAATAACCCGTCTTCTTTCATTTTTTTTTTTTCCTGAGTCAGTATGGCATAATCTAAAGATTTTGGGATATGGATTCACATGTACTGAGGTTAGAAATCCTGGTTTTGCTGACATATTAACTGTATGACGTTGGGCAATATGTTTGACCTTTCTAAGCTTCTCTTCCCCATCTATGACTGGGGAGAGCACTTTTTCTCAAATGGGGAGGTTGTTGAGAAAACTAAATGAGATATATTCAAGTACATAGCCTGCTGCCTGGCAAATGTTGCAGAGAACGTGATTTTTCATGCCTTCCCCATGGCTTGCATGTATGAAAGTGCCACCTATGGTCTGCAATTAGTGGTTGGAACTGTTTTTGCAGAATGCTCATTCATGGGAGCCATCTAGGTTCTTTTATAGGCTATTTATTATAATAATGAGTAGCATTTTCCTATTCTTTGCCCATACAAGTGAACTAAAGGTTCTATATGGGGATTCAACCTATTAGTATTAGTTTGTTCATTCTTCTATCTGGTCATCCTTTAATCATTCATTCAACCAATAAATGTAGAATCCTAGCAGGATTCTACAGATTGTCGTCTACCAGGATTATGAGACTATCAGGATTATGCTGTTCACACCCTCCTCCAAAGCCAGGCTTGAATTGTCTGTGTAGTAGCAATGATATATGGTGTTTCAGTATCTGTTCAAATATCTTGGATGCAGGGACCAATCTTACCCCCCTAGAGACCAGACAATCTTCAGATATATGAAATATATGGACTATTTTATATATATAATAAATATACTAAAAATATAAAATTGAATATATATTATATATAGCCAAAATCTAGGAAACAACTATATTCTGGGATGCCACCTGCTGTGTCTATTTCTATTCCCTTGGTGCCATAAAGAACACTGCAACTATGTACAAACCAGTTTAAGCAGCGTATATTGCCTATTGTGTATTGGGAAAACAAATACCAAAATGTATAATCCCTACTCATTTACAGATACGGCTAAAATACAAGGCTGAATGGCAGTAAGTCTTATGGCAGATATAATTATGAAGCAAATATGGCCCTGCCATGCTAAAGCCTACAATCTGGTAGGAAAGAGGTCACATGTACATTATAAATATTATGAAAGGCAAGAGGTGGCAAAAATACCATAAAAGAAGTACAGATAAAGGTGTATGAGAATTTAGAGGAGAGATAGTATCCTGTCAGTAGTAGAATCAGGAAAGCTTTATATAAATGAACCTTTTGACTTGGGTTTTGAAGTGTGGATGATTTTTAGGGAATGAAGTATATTATTAGACCACATTTACCTGTTAAGTACTGAATCCTGTTTTAATAATACTTACTACTCTTTTTTTGATTAGCAAAGTAATGCATATTCATTGGGGAAAAAAGAAAATTGAAATCATTGAGAATTTTACCTTCCATAGATAAAATGTTAAAATGAATATGCTGTTTCTTTCTAGTTCTTTGTTCTAATTAATAATTTGCAATTGAGATCATATAATATGTATGGTTTTACAGAATGATTTTTAAAAAATGTCTTGAGCGTTTTATTATACCATTAAGTAATCTTTGAAAACTTGATTTTTCTACACAAAGTTTAGTCTACTCATATGATGAAATATATAATCACTGGGCATGTAAGTCTTCTGTTTTGTTTGCTATTATAGATAACATTGAGATAAATCTTATGTCATATAAATCTTTACTCTTCTCCCTGAAACTTTACGAATCTTATTGTTTGATGTCCTTCAGAAAGTTTGTGCCAATTTACATCTACAATTTACATAAGGGAATGGGAGAATTTTGTCACATTCGTGCCAATATTATATGGCTTTTATTTAAAAATGTTACTATATTATAACCATTTACATAATTTTTATTCATGAGGATAAATGTTAGCAAAACTGAAAGAGATGAAAATGTTTCAGGGATTTAGAAACTAAGAGTAAATAAAAATAAAAATGCATTTGGTAACATTTAAATGTATGTACTAGTTTGAAGTACTTTGTTCCATGTAGAGGTCTAGTGTATACTTACTTCTTTAGAAACCTAAAGGCCTAATAGCTGAACAGTATAGCACAGTGGTTAACAGTGTTACTTTTGGAGTCCCAACTTCCTGGATTCTAATTCTGACCCTACTACATACATTCCAGTGGAGTCAACTAGGGCAATGTGTCCACTTGCTCCAAGCTTCAGTTTCCTTGTTTGTAGAAGAAAAGGCAGGGAAGGAAGAGTAAAACCTCAAAAACTTAAGTAAGATTATTATACAGATATTGCTCAGCCTGCGATGGGGTGACATCCCAATAAACCCATCATAAGTTGAAACTTTTGTAGGTCGAAAATGCATTTAATACACCTACCCTACAAAACAGCATAGCTTAGCCTACTCTATCTTAAATGTGCTCACAACACTCACATTAGCCTAGAGTTGGGCAAAATCATCTAATACAAAGCCTATTTTATAATAAAGTGTTGAATATTTCATGTAATTTACTGAATACAGAAAGTGAAGAACAGAATGGTTGTATGTGTACTGGACATATGGTTTCTACTGAATGCGTGTGGCTTTCATACCATTGTAATGTGGAACCATTGTAAGTCAGGGACTGTCTGTTAAAGATGACAAGCATATAAGTACTTGGTAGATAGTATTATAAAAATACGTAATACATAACTTGGTGTTTCCATAAGACAATATTGCTATACTGAAACCCAAAGTCCCTGAATTAATCCTCATTATAGTAGATCTGTATTATATTGTAGGAGGAGGAGCAGCCTCCAAGGGTCGGGACCCATCCTGCTTCTGGGACTTAGTGGGACAAGTCTCCTTTGGAGTGGGTGGTGCTGCCATGTCCAAGCATCCCGAAAGACTCGAAAATAGATATACATGTGCACAGGGGAATGTAAAACTCAGTAGAAATCAAGCAGGAGGGATAGGGGAGGAAAAACCTACCTAATGGGCACAGCGAACACTATTTGGGTGATGGGCACACTTACAGCTGTGACTTAAGCATTATAAAAGCAATACATGTAACCAAAAGCATGTACCTCCTTAATACTTTGAAATAATAATAATCATGATACTAAAAAAATAGATATGTAGCTACTTCTGAGAGCTCCTGCTTTTCTGTCTTCCCTAGACAACTTGAATCCCTAATTAATACTCCCACAATTTCTCAGTGCACGGTGCTCTCACTGTCTCACATTTTTTCCACAGTGTCCCTAGGCCAAGAGAAATGTCTAACAGTTTCATTTATTAAATCAGTTAAATCAAATTAATAAGTATTTAGGTCCTAATAAATTAGTAGCCATTTTGTAAAGCAAAGTCACGTAAATTGAAAGAAAAAATGTCATTTTGTCTAATTTTTAACAGTTACTAGGAGATGGTGTGCCTGTTGGCTACTGAATAACGTCTCAAAGCTTGGACACTGCCATCCTCATTTCCTGTTCCACGTTGAGTTTTACACAGTACTTCATTTTTATCATAGCAGACATCATAGTGTAAAGACCTGACGTCGAAAGGAATGTAATGCCATCTAATGTTGAAGCTGTGAACTACCTCGAACTAGTAGTTCAAGTGTTTCTGTTTCCCTCAAATTTAAAATACATGGTGGTGGTCTTCTAAATTCCCTGTGGTACCTCAAGGTGCCTTGGGGTATGGTTTGGGAATCAGGGCCCTATTATATTCCTCGTTTCTGGCTTTACTTCAATTTTGTTTTCTTTCGGCTCATTGACTCCTCGTTTTCTAGTTCCTGCTTTTATTTGTTTCTTGGTTCTAGCTGTCTAGTTTCCTTCCCCTTTGCCCAGGGCTGGTCTCTGCTTAGTTACCATCAAGCAGCAGCAGCAGTCTCTGTAGTTGCTCCTGGACCTTTGCAGACCCAGATGCGGTCCTGTAGGCTCCGGTGTGGTTTGGGAGCTGGCTGTAGGTCTGTCGATGTGTTCTAAATGCTGTAGGACTTCTTCAGTTCACAGCTCCAGGAAACATCCTTTCCCTCATAGGCTGCTGTAGTGACATGCTGGAGATGTGGCAGAGCATTAGGTGTGGTGGTCTCCTTGCGATGTGGGTGGGCATGTCCTCCAATCAGGCTGCCTAGCTCTCAGGGACACTCTCTGCTTTATGGCGACAAAGACCACCTATGTGCCCAGACCACATCTCATTGCTCCTGTTCTTGGAGTGTCAACCCAGAAAATGTGTTTGAAACAGTCGAGTGGTTAATTGTGGACTCTGGATTAGACTGCTCAATTTTTTAAATCTCAAGTTTACCTCTTTTTGCTTAATTTCCTGAAATTTCAGATTCCTTATCTGCCAAATGGAGATACTACTAGGTCTTCCTTTATGTGACAATCAAAGGAGGAAATATGTGGTATCCCTTAGCACAATGCCCGACATGTAGTAAGCATGTAATAAATGTTAACTGTTACTATTTTTTTTCTGACAGTAGCTTTGAAATTTACTTTTAAATATTTTAATTTTTGTTAGGAACAAAGTAACAAACTACTCATTTTTAAAACTTAGTATCTATGTGTGCCAGTTTATGAGAAAAAGCATAAATATTGAAAAGAAAAAACATTCATATAACATTTGGTTTATATATACTAAAATATCTTTGTAGACATGTATCTTATTAAGAGTTTCATGAAATTGTAGGTGTGATAGTACAGACATTATTTTGCCCATTTTAGAGATGATAAAACTGAGACTCAGAATATGGGAATTGCTGAAGGTAATTCAGTATTTGCTAGACCCCACACCCTAACCCAAAATTCGTGATTTCAATGCAGGTGTCCTTACTTGCTATATTGCTGCCGTCGATATTTCAAAAGTTAAAAACAAAAGAGGAAGGAATAAAGGAAGGGAAGAAAGGAAGGAAAAGAAGGTTATTACTCTCCTTCATTTTTCTAAACAATGAAAATTTGCTATTTCTGCTCAGTCTAGTACGTGTAAGTGTTATAGTGGTTTTTATTAGTGTTTAAGAATCACAACAGTTGAAACAAATTGCCAATGCTTTGTTGTTAGAAATAATTTTAAAAGATAAAATGCCCATTGGCCTTAGTTAAACTGTGTATCTAGAGCGTTATATTCATCTCTCAAAAAAGTATAACGAGAATTTTTAAGTTGGATTTCCAATTGACAGAAAAATGCCTCAGAAAAAGAGACAAACTTTCTGTTCCCCTCTTCTCCATTTTTCCTACTATTCGGATGCCTAACCCTTTCACCCATGCTAGAGCTGTCACTGCCTAACCGCCTTCTGGGCACAGTGGCATGGAAATACATCATCAGGGTATAATTTTGTGCAGAGCAGAGAGAACATGCTATTATGGAATCAAGTCTCAGCTGAATAGCCTGACCTTAGGCTGTGTTTTGATCTCACTGTTAAAATGGAAATGAAACATTGCCTCCTCCTTCCAGGCCTATAGGAAGTTTATTGGTTTCTGTGCTTGCTTGGTGATTTTAATGCCCAAATAGGTGAAAGCAGAACAAATATATAGTTATGTAGCTTTGAGGTTGAAAGCATTGACGTGAATGTGCTGCTGAATCACTGTGATGATCTAATGATGATGTTTCATTCTCCGGCTGATTAGAAAATTGTGGCAGTCATAGGCTGGCCAGGTTAAATATTTATTGAAGGAGGTTTCTTTGGGCTTACGTAAGCACTGAAACTCCCACAATGACAGCAGGGTGATTCTCCAGCAAAGCTTCCTGGATGTGGTAGAGCAGCTTTAGTTTAAATATCTGGGACATCTAATATGGGAGAACTTGACTAAGTGTGATGTGGGAAATTAAGAGAAGAGTCTGGCCGGGTGTGGTGGCTCACGCCTGTAATCCTAGCACTCTGGGAGGCTGAGGCGGGCAGATCGTTTGAGCTCAGGAGTTCGAGACCAGCCTGAGCAAGAGTGAGACCCCGTCTCTACTAAAAATAGAAAGAAATTAATCGGACAACTAAAAATATATAGAAAAAATTAGCCGGGCATGGTGGCACATGCCAGTAGTCCCAGCTACTCGGGAAGCTGAGGCAGAAGGATCGCTTGAGCCCAGGAGTTTGAGGTTGCTGTGAGCTAGGCTGACGCCATGGGACTCTAGCCCGGGCAACAGAGTAAGACTCTGTATCAAAAAAAAAAAAAAAAAGAGAGAAGAGTCTGAGATTTCTATTATATTTTTCTGTTTCATTGACATAAGGCAATTCTCATGCAAATTTGCTGTCTTTAGATGTTGTACTGGTTTTTTATGCTGTGTAACAAATGGCCACAAACTTAGTGGTTTAAAAAACACCCATTTATTATCTCGTGGTTTCTAGAGGTTATAAGTCCAGGAAGGCCTTAGCTGGGTTCTGTGCTCAGGGCCTCATAGGCTGAAATCTGTGTGTCAGCTGGGCTGCATTCTCATCTGGAGGCCTGACTAGGGAATGATCTGCTTCCAAGTTCCTTAGATTGTTGGCAGAATTCATTTCCTTGTAGCTTAGAATTCATGGCAGCTTGCTTCTTCAAAGCCAGCAATGTGGGGGGAGCGAGGGGAGGGAGAGCGAGAGACTGACTCTCTGTTGCTGCCAGTCTCTGGCTTCTATTTTTTAAAGAGCTCACTTCATTAGGTTTGACTGACCCAGGATAATCTCCCTTTTGATCAACTTAAAGTCAGTTTAATTATATCTGCAAATCCCTTTCACTTTTGCTATTTAACAGAATCCTATCAAGGAAGTGACAGTCTATAACCATTGCCCTATTCTATTTGTTAGAAACCAATTCTGCCCATACAAGGGGAGGAGGGACTTCCACAAGAGTGTGACTGATTGGGGGTCACCTTAGCGTTTGTCCACCATAGATGTATCATGTGTTTTGAGTACAGATGGAAGAAAAATTAGCTTTTAAAAAAATGACATTTTAAAAGGAATTAATTTTGTTAGGTTGAAGACTAAAGGATGGAATGTTGTATTTATTTATATCTGTGTTATTAAAAAAAAAATTTGCACCAGAAATATTTGTCTTCTCTTAAAGAGTGTATCATCTAGCACTTCAATTTTGAATTTTTCTGTAACTTGGCTGCTGAAACATTACTCTTTTCTGATTCTCCTATCCCTTGACCCATTCACTTGCCCTTCCTCTCTCCCTTCTGTTTGTTTTTGAAATGCCGCATCTCTAAACTGACAATTCCCTTTGTCCACTCACCTCAAGGATGGCTAGAAGTCTTATACCCAGACCACTTACTTCCTGAGCACAGTGCCCTAGAAACACATAATCATGATGTAATTGTTACCCTGCAGATAAGCCCGAAGCTCTGTTGGGTTCAGGTTGTAATCTGAATGTCTGTAGAATGGCCTGTGGGTGACAGATCTTAGACTTAGATCTTATAACCAGATCTTGTTGTTACAATAGAAATGAATAATTATTTTTTTTCTTTTGGGTCTATAGGAAACATACTAGTCCCATTCCTGTTGGGTGGTTTTTATGTCCAAATAGCAGCATTACATAAACAGTCTTACAGACATGTGCAGTATGTGCCTGTGTTTATTTATACTTAACCTTGTACAAAAAAAAAAGGATTTAAGGCAGCTGAAAAAGATGCATACAGTTCAGAGGACAAAGTTGAGTTAAAAATAAGAAAAAGGAGGGAGAGGGAAAAATGAATGGAAGAATGTGACATCGAATCAGGCAAGGACATTCTTTTTAGCAGTTAATACAAATGTAAACCCAATTAGATTCACGATTTGGTGGCCATAAGGTAAAAGCAGGAGAAATAACCCTTTTAAGCACTGAGCCCAGAGACGTTTCTCCTGTGGGTATTCATCTGTGATGGACACATGGGCCATGGTGTGAAGTTCTAGACAACTCAGCATTCTTTGTGGCACATGCAGTACCATGTCCCATAAGGTCATGTCTTATCTCATTCCTCAGTGAAGGCTGGTGGCCTGTGACCAAAGTGCAGCTCAATAAAAGCATTTCTGTGGGGCTTGAAAGACATAGTCCCGTAGTCTGGCTTTCTAATATATTGGTTGTCTCAATCAGGAATCAGGGTTATCATAGTGTTTCTTATTCCTTTTAATACTTATCACCCTGTACCCCAAAAGTTTAAGAAAATTTTAAAGTTTTATTTTTCATACCTTAGATTATGTTTTTAAAAAAGATTGTTTTATCTTGCAACTATAAAGTTGTTACAGTATTGAAAATGAACACACCCAGCACTAGTTATTCTGCTGTATCTTCCCTCAACAGTCTTTTAAAAAATCTTTATTTTAGCTTATCTAAAAAAATGAATCACAGAGTTCACCATATATTTTATAGTTATTATAGTTGCTTTTCAAGGTTTCTCCAGATTATTGATAACATCTGGACATAGCTTTTAAAAATTATTTCTAGTTATATACAAAGTTTGAAGTCAGTGGATTTTTGGGGGGTGGGATGTGGGGATTGGTGATTAGCATTCTCTAGACAAACCTGAGGAGCTTAAAAATACATCTGCCTCATTAGGAGACTGTTGCACCTCTACTGCAAGGAAAAGGAGAGGGAAAACCCATGGCCAACTCAAGGGTCTCAACATGATAATGGGTGTCCTATAAGAGCAGGGGACTGGGCATTCAGGCCTCATGGCTCTGGGTCATAAAGCCTACATGCAGTAAATTTTATTCACTAATTTATTTCTGATTATATTAATAAAAATAAATCACATTCTGTGTCAATGTATTATAATATACAGAAACATTTAAATAAGGATACAAAAGTGGTCCTGAATTTGACTACCACCATGTTGGCATATTTCCATCCAGCATGTTTTTTCCTATGGCAATATAGCATTGCAGCCAGGAGCAAAGGCTTCTGCAGGCATCCAGGTCTGGATTAAGATTCCAGCTCTACCATTTGTTAGCTGTATTGCCCGGAGAAGTTTCTTGACCTCTTTGAACCTCAATTTCCTCATTTGTAAAATAGAGATAGAAGGAGTGCTTGTCTCATAAGATTATTGCCAAGAACTACATGAGAAAGTATCTTCAATGAGCTTAGCACAGTGCAAGCCATGTGGCAAAGCCTCAATAGATGCTGGCTATTGTGTGTGTTTGTACATGCATATAAATATATAGTAGTGTTATAAAATCGATATACTCAACACAATTTCCTTTATCCTACATAGGATTTGTTCCTAAATCTGTTTAACATTTTATCATAGAGTTATAGCATTCTGCACTTACCTGTTTGCTTGATTTTAGTAATTCACATTGTTGTTACCATGATTTTAAAATGGGTGATTTGATAATTTATTAAGTTCTTATATTGACAGACACTAGGAGTAAGTAGGGAGAGGTAAAAAAAAAAAAAAAAAAAGGCAAACTTTTAAAATTTCTTTCTTAGGGAAGTCAGTCATTTTTTCATTATTGATGGAAAAATAAGTTAAAATATACATATAAAGACTTTTCATATCCTGTTATATCTTTGTACTTCTAGGAATTCTAAGAAAAATTTATACATACAAAGATATGTGTGGTTGTATGTGTATGTACATGCAACATATATACGTATATATGTATGTGACTCTGTGCATATATGTACACATTTTATATAAGATGTTCACACATTGGATCCCAAAGATGGAATTACAGATAACTTTTTGTTGTATCTTATTTTTAAAACATTCTGCAATGTACACTTATTACTCTCATGATCATAAAATAGCAATAAATATTAATGTTTTTAAAATGAAAGAAGATAAGCTATAAAATCATAAACACAATTTGAATGCCATTATACAGGGTGTTTAAAAACAGTTACAAATATCCTCGAGGATGGTGTCTGCATCTTAAATGTATGACCTCTATACTGCACATCAGTGTCGCCTGCTCCAAGGGGTCCTCACCATCATTCTGGTCATTAAATTCTATCTATTCATTTAACTTGTGAGATCTGTTTCACTCAAGTTCTTATGCAAGCCAAGTGGTTAGAACTAAGGATAGATTCCATTTTTGAGGATGAGATTGGCACTTCACTTAGCCTGAGAGCTAAACCATTTATTTTTAAGGAGAAGTAAAACACAGAAGCACCATCTTAGGAAGCAAAATAAAATGAGCTTTTTTTTTTCTTTCCTCGGAGTCTTTAATGAAGAAAGGAAGTAAAAAGAGATAAAAAGAAGTCTGTCTGTGCATACTTTATCAGGCATCTTCCGTGTAAGTATCAGCGTTCTGCCTCTCTTGATAAGATTACCCATCTGGGAAAGAAGGAAACCATGAGTTATTCTCACAACCAGAATTATTCTAGAAATTTTGTAGAAACACATTTATTAAAGACATTTGAGTACAAAGTGATAAAACAGTTTAAGTGTAGGGAGACAGCTACATAAGAAGACAAAAGGAAACATTAGATTCAAGCAAGGGCTGGGAGTTGATGCTTCTTGGGTATGGAGCTTGCTTTTTCTTGGGAAAAGGCACTTTTTGAGATGCTGGCATCCTTTGTGGGCAGGAACCAAGGGAAAAAAAGCAATTGGGGAACTTCTTTTTGCCCCACATCTTTTGCTAAACATAAAGGTCAGGGATAGTTACCAAACTTGGACGTGTCTTGTTAATATAGTCTAATAACAACCAGCCTTCTTGTGGAGGAATATAGCAGGTACCGGAAACTTCTTATCCATTCTCTCCACTTTCAGCATCTCCCCCTTCCTCTACATCCTACAAAACAGTTACTTTGATCTTCCTACTCAATGATTTAAGTGGATCCCCACTGCCTAAGAAGGAAAGCTGAAATCTCTTACCCTAATATTCTTATGCTTCCAGAATCATATTACAGTCTGTCCTTCAGTCTTACTTCCCAAAGTTCCATCTCACTTCATTTACTTTATTCTATCAAAAGTGCGTGTGTTCTTTGGGCTTATCTGCTGATCTATTCTGGTTATTGTATAGTTTTGCAATATCTACAGCTAGAAATGAATAAACTTATTAAAATAAAGCTTACCATATGTATAATACCTTTCATCAATACTTGTGCAAAACTTTTACTTACAGACTTTTAGAATCACGTGTGTGTGTGTGTATAATGACAGGTTGGTACTGATTTTCATTTCTCTTAAGAGAATGAACCTTTCTGATCTGGTTGTAGGGCTGACTTGTAATAGTGGTAAATATAATACTACCTTTGAAAACCTGTACTTAATCTAACAGCTGCTCTAAAAGTCCATATTTTCTATGAAGTATGGGCTGGTAGAAAAACACCTTTGGAGTCAGACAGTTGACACTTTAGTTACATGAACATAGCTAGATACACAGCTAGATGAAACCTACTATTTGCCAGATGAGTTTCTGGGTTGGGGAATATAATGGAGGGTCTGAATTTGAATACAGTCTTTAATTTGAACAGTAGTAGCTTGACAAGCCAGTTGATTTCAAGTTTAGGTTCCTCCTCAGAGAAATAGCACCAATGATTCTACTTCATATGCTATGCTGAAGAATAAATGCAAAATGTCTGCTGGGGAGTCCTCTCTCCATCCTGTTAGCCTCCTAACCTTGCCAGAACTTCCTGATGTGGAAAATCTGATCTTCCCAGATTTGACCAATTGCTCCCTTCGGCTGAGGTCAGCCCTTTTATTTGTTGGGATAGTCCCAGGAGATGCAAGATTAGCACCCTGTGAACTGAAAGGGACCCTTCTCATCTGGAGGGTGAAGAAGGAAGGACAGAGTGTCCTGGTGACATTTAGAATGAAATCTCTAGCCCTTCTCTTTGGATATAATTTGAGTAATGAAAAGCTGTGATGTTGAAACACTGTCTTCAGTAAGAGGCTTGGCTATATTTTAATACTTGGTTCAAATTTAGACTATACCAACTTCTATAGTTCATGAAAGCGTGAATATCTAAACACTAGCTCCATTAATAAAATTTCAATGCTCTCTGAATGATGAAAATCTGAAGATGGGTTTTATTATGAAAAAAAAAAGCATATTTAAGGTTTCCTCTTCTCTCTTTGCTTTTTGAAGAAAAAACAAATGAGAACTATGGTAAGCAAAAAGGTCTTTATCCCCTAATAAATCCCTTATTTTAAAACTCCCATTAAAAGATAAGAGTTTTTCTTTTTCAGCGTTTTATATTCTACCTCCCTGTCGGGGATCAGATATTTGTATTTATAAAGAAGTCAGAATTTTCTTTGAGGGGTGGAGATTCCTGGCAATGTTCAAGTTCCCAAGTTAACAGTGTTCTGTGATATGAAGTTCTTCTGGTCACCTTTATGATGGAGAGGGTCACAGCAAAGAGATCTGGCCTTATGGGTGGTCAAAAATAGGGTGTGTTTGGAAAGAAGTTATTTTTCTTTCCATTTTCTGTTGTTAAGTATTTAAAAGCTGTGATTCAGTCACTTTGCTTCTACATTGTTCTCGTGCTTGCCTTTCTCCCTACCACAGTCCTCCTTGACCCAAATTACATTTCTTCTATCCGTCTACCTTCTCTATCACTGGAGGGTTTCTGCCTTTGAGGTTTTATACAGATTGAGATACTGTCTCCCTAGCTTTTCCGCTTTCTGGCTGCCCCTTGAAACAATCACTCAGCTCTTTTCTGTGTTATAAGTGTTTAATTCTGATCTCATCTGAGAAACAGAAGGTAAGAATATGGGAAAGAAACAGGCATACCTTGGAGATATTGCTAGTTTTGTTCCAGAACACTGCAATTCAGCAAATATTACAATAGTTTTTTGTTTCCCAGTGCATATGAAAGTTATGTTTGCACTATAGTATAGTCTATTAAGTGTGCAATAGCATTATGTCTAAAAAAACAATGTACATGCTTTAACTTAAAAATACTTTATTGCTAAAGATCTGCTAGCAATCATCTCAGCTTCCAGCAAGTCTAATCTTGCTGGCAAAGGGTGTTGCCTCGATGTTGATGGCTGCTGACTTATCAGGGTGGTGGTTGCTGAAGGTCGGGGTATCTGTGGTAGTTTCTTAATGTGAGACAACAGTGAACTTTGCTGCATCAGTTCACTTCCACAAAAAATTTCTCCGTAGCATGCGATGCTATTTGATAGCATTTTACCTGCAGTAGAACTTCTTTCAGAATTGGAGTCAGTTCTCTCAAACTTTGCAGCTGCTTTGTCAACCGAGGTTATGTACTATTCTAAATCCTTTTTTGGCATTTCAACAATGTGCACAGCATCTTCACCAGGAGTAGACTCCATCTCATCCATAAGAAGCAACTTTTCATTTGTTAAAGTTTTATCATAAGATTACAGCAATTCAGTCACCTCTTCAGGTTCCACTTCTAGTTCTAGTTCTCTTGCTATTTCCACCACATATGTAGTTACTTTCTCCCCTGAAGTCTTGAACCCCTTAAAGTCATCCATGAGGGTTGGAATTAATTTCTCCCAAACTCCTGTTAATGTTGATATTTTGACCTCTTCCCGTGAATCAGGAATGTTCTTACTGGTATCTAGAATAGTGAATCCTTTCCAGAAGGTCTTCGATTGACTTTGCCCAGATTCATCAGAGGTGGCAGGTATAGCATGACAAATTGTATTTCTTAAATAATAAGACTTGAAAGTCAAAATTACTCTTTGATCAATGGGCTGTAGAATGGATGTTGTGTTAGCAGGCGCGAAAACAACATTAATCTTTTCGTGTACCTCCATCAGATCTCTTGGGTGATTAGGTGCATTGTCAATGAGCAGTAACATTTTAGAAGAAATATTTTTTTTCTGAACAGTTCTCAGCAGTAGGCTTAATATATTCAGCAAACCATGCTGTAAACAGATGTGCTGTCATCTAGGCTTTGTTGGTCCATTTCTAGAGCACAGGCAGAGTAGATTTAGAATAATTCTTCAGGGGCCTTAAGATATTCAGAATGGTAAACGAGCATTGGCTTCAACTTAGTCACCAGCTGCATTAGTCCCTAACAAGACAGCCTGTCCTTTGAAGCTTTGAAGTCAGGCATTGATTGACTTGTCCTCTCTAGCTATGAAAGTACTAGATGGCATCTTCCAATATGAGGCTGTATTATCTACATTACAAATGTGTTGTGTAGTGTAACCACTTTTCATCAATGATCTTAGCTAGATCTTGTGGATAACTTGCTGCAGCTTCTCCATCAGCACTTGCTGCTTCACCTTCACTTTTATGTTATGGAGGTGGCTTCTTTCCTTAAACTTCATTAATCAACCCTGCCAGCTTCTGACATTTCTTCTGTGCTTCTTCACCTCGCTCAGCCTTCATAGAATTGGAGAGAATTAGGGTCTTACGCTGGATTAGGCTTTGGCTTAAGAGGATGTCGTGGCTGGTTTGATCTTCTATCCAGACCCTCAAAACTTTCTCCGTATCAATAATAAGGCTGTTTCACTTTTTTATCACTTGTATGTTCACTGGAGTAGCACTTTTAATTTCCCTCAAGCACTTTTCCTTTATATTTACAACTTGGCTAATGTTTGGCTTTTGCCATGCTTTCCTCACTAAGCCTAATCATTTCCAGCTTTTGATTTAAAGTGAGTTTCCTGCGACTCTTCCTTTCACTTGAACACTTGGAGGTCATTGTAGTGTTATTAAATTGGACTTTACTTCAATATTGTTGTGTCTCAGGGAATAGGGAGGCCCAGGGAGAAGGAGAGAGGTGGGGGAATGGCTGGTCATTGGTGAAATGAGAACACACACATTTATCAATTCAATTTGCCATCTTATATGGGTGTGGTTTACAGTCCCCCCAAACAATTGCAATAGTACATCAAAGATCACTGAACATAGAACATTACAGATAATATAATAAAGAAAATTTTGAAATATTGCAGGAATTACCAAAATGGGGCATAGAGACATGAAATAAGCACATGCTGTTAGAAAATTGGTGCCAATAGACTTGCCTGATGCA
>NW_012140858.1:769097-795649 GCF_000956105.1 Propithecus coquereli | reverse complement strand
TGGATTATTTGAGTTGGAAAAGAGCCTTAGCCTCTATCTTCTGTAATGTAATTTTCTTATGAATCCATTTTAGCTTTTCCCTGAAATCAAAAACTGTGTGTGTGTGTGTGTGTGTGTGTGTGTGTGTGTGTGATCTAAGGATAAGTCTTTCTGTAGTTCTTCCTTTAATCTTAAAATCATGATAATTTATTTTCTTCTACTGTAAAGGTAATATATGATAAGTACAGATAAATTTGGAAATAGTGAAAATCAAAGAATGAAAATAGTCAGCTGTAGCCCCATGATGCAGAGATAAAAACATATCCTTTACCTGAGATCTTTCTCTTGTCCTGACACATGAATGACAAGAGAGAATATAGAATTAATGGGTCAGTACATTTTCTGAGAACTCTTACAAATGTTGCCTTACTGGACGCTGATTTTTAATGTTGTCATAGCAGAATCTGAAGTTAGTCTTGTTATTCTCCCTTTACAGATAACCTCTTTATTTTGGCCTAGGTGATTGTGTCATTCCTTTCTTCCTTCTCTCCTTTCCTCCTTCTCTTCTTCCTTCCCTCCTTTCGTGTGTCTTGTTGCTCAGTCTGACCTTGAACTCCTAGGCTCAAGCAATCCTCCCACCTCAGCCTCCAGAGTATCTGGGATTACAGGTGTGCCTGCCACACCCAGCAACTTTCTTTATCTTTATAGTGTTTTCTCTGTACTCTTCTTCCACCAGAGACTCTATTCCATTGAAGACCAAGAACTTTGACCCCTGACTTTTTTTTTTTTTTTTTAACAGAGCTATAGGTTTTAGAACCATCATTAGAGACTGCCAAATCTCCAGTGAATTATTCTAGGTGGTTCTCCATACATCTGTTACTCTTAGTTTCTCGCTGTTTCTCCCTTGATGGTTCCATGATATTATTCACTAGACAGTATATTATTATTAGGAATATTTATTGTTTGTGACATCATTGCTATCAAATTCTGAAATAAGATTTAGTCCTTTCTCAGATATGGCGTTATCCTTTTCTCCCTTTTGTAAGAGTGATATGATTGATGTAATTTTTAACATTTGCAAACATATGTTAACTTTTGTGGTTAGGTAGCTACATTGTAATACCAGAAAATATGTAGAAATTCATACAAGTTGTTTTATTCTTAAGTTAGATTTTTAATTACAAAGTTAAAATATTAATCTGAATCTATTTTGCATCAGTGAAGGATTTCTTTATATCATAATATTTAGAAACTTCTGTTATTCTTAAGTTGGCCCTTAAAATAGATCCAACACCACTATGGAAACTTTGTTCTTATACATAAAATATATAATCCATATTTTATATAACATGTTCTGTTTTATATTTGCTGAATGTATTTATATATTTTATATATAAAAGCATTTTAACTTAAAATTTAATTTGTCCTTGAAGTGGCCTAGAGTAAAATTAGCTATTTTTAAAGTGCTTTGATAACTGGTTATGAACTCTAATAGTTTTGTTGTTGTGAAACATTTTATTTTTCTGACTGTAAGAGTCAAACCCAAGAAAAATATTTTAATATGAAAAAATATTCTACCACACAGTGATCAGAATATGTACTGCTATTAGATAATTTTTTGAGGTGACTATTTTGGCATGCGTTGGGTTGATATTAAAAATGAAAAAATAAGCTTGCATTTCTAGCACAAGCTAAAATTATGGAGATGATATTCTGAATGATTGCTTATCTTTCCTCAGTTTTCTCCCAAAGAAAAGAATACATGGCTTGAAATAAGCTTTTCTAAAACATCACTGGTGTTGGAGTTATAAAAATAGAGAAGTAGGATTTTACTCTTTTTTAAGAAACATGTTACACCAAAGGGGTTAATATTCTCCTAACATAGAAGACCAGCAGTGTAGTCATGTGGTTGATCCTAGAGTCCCAGTGATCTTAGAGTCCCCAAGATAAGCGTGGGAGAATTTCGGCTTTGGAGGTAACATCTCTCTTGTCTGTAGAACTTGATGTCTTTCTGTGCCATAACCCTCACTAATCTGATCTCTTGAAATGTTTCCCTTTGTTTCCAAAACTATTACTACCTTTGGTAAAGTTTCTGATAAAAGGCATGTCCTTGGATTATAATAGCTACTGTAGAATCCTTATTACATGCCAAGCATTTGGTATATTTAGCTTCCTTTGGTTCTTATAGCAATCCTGGACATTAGGTATTACCACACCCTGCTCTCTCTTCCCTCCACTCAGTAATCATGCTGCTATGATGGGCTGCAATGAGTGAAAGTCTTTGTATCATTAGGAGTGGGGAAGAAGCATTAAATTAAAGCCTCTCACTTTCAGATTGCCACTGCTGTCGCGGTGGGAAAGTGAGTCAGAAAATACTCTGTCCTCAGGCCACCACTTCTCCTTCTATGTTCCTCTTGCCAACCTCACCAACCTTAACTTCTCGCGTCTAGGAAAATGAGCTTTCAAAATGTATATATCAAACTCAAAAAGGGAAAGAAATGCTAAGTGTAAATGCCATCTGGCTTTATTTACTCATCACCCCCCATCTCAGAAACACTTGAGCAGATACAGCCTTTTACTTGAAAGAGCAATTTATAGGAATAGATTGAAGAAAGGATTTGTTTTAAATACCTTTGCACTATAATTAGAGTCAATTAACTTTGTTACTAAGTGTTCTGTAACTTAAGATGCCCCAGCCCGTGGCACATAAGAGCAAAAATCTGAATCGTGTAGGAGAGGTGCTGATGAAAGTTTTGAATGAGAGTTCAGACAACCACATACCAACTTCACTTTTAGGAAAATAACAAAAAATCTAAAGGAAATTTTAAAAAATAGTAAATACAACTATAAAATACAAATGGAATTATTAAATTCTAGGAAACATCTAAAAATTCAGAAATGAATGATATTTTCTCATTTGTTGGGTGTTAAAAATGTAACTTCATAATCGTATCTCAGCTAGGGTTGGGACGGTGCCTGAAAGTATAACTTTCAAAGTAGAAAATCTTGATTCTTTCTTAGACAAATTTATGTGTGCATGGGAACACTATAAAAATGTTCTCAGATAGGGATGTATTTGTGGCACAGAATAAAATTGCAGCTCTCTAGGACTTTGGGGAAAAACTTCATCTTATTTTAGGTGTAAAATTATTTACTGCTTTAAATTTTTATTTTAATGCTGCGGGAGTGAGAAATATGGACCACCAAAGATGTTCATAATCCCTGGTACCTGTGAATATGTCACCCTACATGGCAAAAGGGACTTTGCAGATGTGATTAAGTTAAAGGCCTTGAGATAGGGAGGTTATGCTGGATATTGTCAGCTTCGGAGATGGAAGAATGGTCCGGAGCCATAGAATGTGGTAGCCTCTGAAAGCTGCGAAAGTCAAGGAAACTGATTCTCCCGCCAGAGTCTCTAAAAAGAAACCTAGCCCTGCCAACACTTTGATTTTAGCCCAGCAAGATTCTTATCAGATCTATGACCTCTAGAAGTATAAGAGAATAAATTTGTGTTCTGAGCCACTGAGTTTGTGATAATTTGTTACAGCAGCAATAGAAAACTAATACAAATACCAGTGCTATTTTTGAGTGTTGCTGTTCACCTCATCTAACTTTCTATATAAAAGCATTACCTAGACCATTGATTTTGCCCCTAGGAAAACATTTAGCAATGTCTGGAGACATTTTCGATGTTCACAACTTGGGGCAAACTACTGGCATCTACTGGGCAGAGGCCAGGTGCTGCTAAGTATCTTACAATGGAAAGACCAGCCCCCCCCCACCCCAACAAGAAAGAATTATCCAGCCAAGGTTAAGACATCCTGAACTAAATTAATTTATGCAACCAAAGCACATAGGAAATTAAGGCCTACAATTCAGTTTACTCTAAATTAACTTCATTAACTAGACCTGCACTGTCCAATAAGGTAGCTGTTAGACACATGTGTCTATTTAAATTTAAATGCATTAAAGTTAAATAAATTTAAAATTCTGGTTCGCAGTCATACTCATCATGTTTCAAGTGCTGAACAGCCACATGTGCCTAGCAGCTACCATATTAGGTAACTCCAATGTAGAACATTTCTGTCTGCAGAAAGCTCTGTTGGGTGATGCTGGTCTTCTAGACTCTTGCTTCCCCAAGTGTTGTACACAGATGAATAACATCAGCATCACCTGAATGCTCTTAGAAATGCAGACTCTCAGGTCCCACCCCAGACCTACTGAATCAGAACCTGTATTTTATTTAATATGATCTCTAGGTGATTCATACCCACATTCAAGTTGAAAAGCACTGGTCTAGGTGACCTTCTCTTGCTTTCCTTCCTCTCCCCTGGCATTTCCTTTCTCTTCCCCTCTTGCTCCCTCCTCTTGTTTCTCTTTTAGCTACGTAAATGCCTTTCTTCCCAGCTTTAGTATCCAGGCTCCTCAGGCCAGGTCTTTGTCTTATTTCATCCCTATATCCTCTCAAAGACACTGACCGCACTGCACTGCACAAAATAGCTGCTCAGTGTTATTTCTGGATTGAACGAACTTCTGAGCATTCTTAGTACAGGTCACTTTCCTTTTAATGGAAAGGATTGCTATCTTCACTTTTTATTTTGTAATGTAATTTAGGCATTTCCTAGATTTTCAATTATGGAAAAAATAAAACCATTTCAAATATCTGGAAATTTCATAGTAAATTGAAGGTTCCTAATGATTTCAGTGTGAAGAAGAGAACACAGCCTAAATATGTTATACTCTGATTCTCTATCTGTAACAAAATGTAGCCAGTTTTTTCATTCTTAACATAAATTGTAAATATCTCCAGCACAATCATTTGTTTAATGGAATAATTTCTATTGTATTAAAAAAAAAAATCTCAGAAAGCAAAATATACCTGATGTTTGTCTGAGGCACCTAAGAGGGTTATCAGGTTTTGGGTATTTATCAAAATCTGTTAGTTTTTATGATAGTTACAACTGCAGGGAATTAATTTGTTCTTTCTTTGCATTAATGCAATGGAAACATTCGTAGGTTGTTTTGGAATTAAGGTGACACACACAATATGAAAGGCTTGATTTTATGAGTATCATGCCTTACAGCAAAAGGCACAAGTTAAAAATTCTAATTTAATTAGCTGAAGACTCCTAAGGCTATTAAGTGATTGCCTTCATTTTTGCAGATGAAGAAACTGAGACCTAGAGAAGTTGGCTGTGAGGCAAAAGACCAGGCTGTTGCTCATGTTTTGCGGAAAAAGAAATATTGGATACTTTCTTTTAAACATAGTTATCTTCATCTGATAAATGTGCAGCAGTAAACCAGATGATCTTTGAGTGCCTTGCAACGTTTAAAGCATTGTAAATCCAGTTCTTATTGCTAAATATAGTGTTCTTCTTACAGTTTCATGCTCTCTGTAGACTATTTCTTTCTGGGGTTAGGGGAGAAAGATGGGTTAAGTGGGCGGAAGCCCTCACTACAATACGAGTATTGAAGTTACATTTAAATTCATGTTTCTTTGCACATATATGTGAAAGAAGCTTTTACTTCATATGTGGATGAATAAAAGTGCCAAAGTGTATTCTCTGATAAAATAGTTTTGTAATTTGAGAGCTACTGGACAAAGTCAAACAGACATGATTTTTAAACAACTTCCAAAAGCACAACTAGCACTGGGGAAAAAATAATTTGGTCCAGAGATGTTGGTGTAGATTGCCTGGAGTTGTAAGCAAAATGGGGCCTTTTTTACCCCTCTGGATAGAGCCATGGCTTTCACTGGACTCTCAGAGGGGTCAATGTCACAGAAATGACTAAATCACCATTTTTTCAACTCTCGAAATGTTTAGCGGAAGCCCAGTGTTAATATGACTTGTCCGAGACTATGATTCTAATTAGTAGGTTTTCTTGAGTCCACTATTTTTTTCCATTAAATATTTTTTTGCTTCTTCCAGAAATTCTGTGTTTGAGGATTTTATTTATCCCTTTTGAAATAACCCCAAATAATGAAAATATAGCAACAACAGAGGAGTAGTGACAATACCCTTGACAAGAATAGGGTGGATATCTGTTCAGTTAAAAAAAAAATTCAAAGGGCTCGTTTTAGTCTATACCCAGTTCTTTTTACTTTATCTTCAGTGTTTCTCCCTATTTTTCTGGAATTAGTTCTCCAGTTGTTTTTTTTCTTGCACCTTATGTTAGCTTCAGATAGTGTGATGAGGATTAGAGAGAAAGGGTGTCCTCATTTGAAGAACACAGGTGCCTGTGACTTATGTAAGAGGAAGCTAAATGGTGTTCCACTCTCAGGTAGACAGATGGCATTGACAAAAATGTTTCTCCCTGTATTATATGTTTGCAATTCTGATCCATAGCAGCTTTGCCAATATGCTAAGAGGGTTGGAGCATGGGAAGGCAGAATGCAGGACAACAAATTTCTCTGTCCAATTAAAGAGCTCACTAAAAAGTTGCATGTTCAAATACAAGTCACTGAACTTCCTGCAACCTCCCCCACCAATTTTAAGCCATGCTTAAATGCAGTATGTGTTTATTAAATGTTCGTGCAGTACTTGACTCCAGAAGGCTTCAATCTTAGCAACCTCACTCTGGGTTCCATCTTAGTATACAATTCTTATTGATGCTTTGTTTTGTGTTTCTTACCTACTTTGGTGTAGGGTTACCTTCTAGATTTTACCACTGGATACAATGGGGAATACAAAATACTTAAGTGCAAAATACAAAATACTTAATTGCAAAACACAAAATAAGTTGTAATTGAGTAATTAGTCTAAGCAAATGAATTTCACATTCTGAGATGATTTTTAAACTGTGAGGTGCCCCTGATAAATTCGACTAGGCATTATGAAAGCTATAATGTAAGATGTGTAAGAGATATAATTGCACCTCAAAACTTTACATAATTAAAAATCAAAAAGACCACAAGAGACCTGAAAAGATAGCAGATGTCTGAGAAAGAAAGGAAATTATTGGCAATGTTTTTGAAAAATAATGAGGGACTTAGAAAGTATCAGCAGAGTTTAAAATCTTCAGTAGTAAAGAGACTAATTTCAAGTTAGACTGGAAGCTCTTCATTAGCATCATATACCTGGATTAAATCTAGAAAGTCCATTTCTGCCTCTAATCTAAACTGGAAGCAAACACTTTACTAAGGGCTTACAGCTAAAAGAAGGCAAAGGAATTGACCCAGCTTACATCTTCCATAACGAAATGTAAGCCTGATCTAATGAACATCTTTGCTTAATAAATGGACACAAAACGGATGCGTAATGTGGCAGGAGCAGCAGGAGAAATGTCCAGGTGGTCCAGAGGTTTCCTTCCCATTCCCACAAGGTAAACATGAAGCCCCTCTGGGCTCTATCTGATTCTCTCTTATTGCTACTTTATTTCTTTGGACAATTCTTATTTTTTCTCTTTAGCCAAAACTATTCTACAATGAAATCGTCTCAGTACTGGCCATTTCCCAGCAGCCCAGCTGTTTCTGGAGGGTGGGATTCAATCTTACTGAGGCAGCCAGAGTGTATCCAACTCTGAACAACCCCCGTCAGTGCTTTTGTTGTCTGGTAAGTCTGCACTACTCCTCCCAAGATGTAACCTGTGAGAAAAAGAAATATGGGGCCTGTGTCCACTCCCTAAAGAAGTTCCTTCCCTGCCTTACCTGTGTTCCTCAAACATGTCAGCTGAATAAGGCCCTGTCATTAAAAAACAAGTGGGTCTCGTCCAGTTTCCCAGCTAGGAAGATCTGGCCTCTGCCTTAGGCCCTGATGGGGGATGGGGGGGGTGCAGCTCAGCATTTCTTGATTGTGGCGTCCACCCTGGCAAGTGGCCAGGCCTCAGCCTCTGCCCCAGAGAGGAGAGCTTGGAACCGCTGCCCAGAAACTCTACTGGCTACGGTAGGGCTGTGGGCAGCTGCCCCGGCTACGCGGCTCTGAGCATGCTCAAAGCGGAATGTCCGCTACACCCTGTCTTCTTCCCAGGCTTGTCCACAGCCAGGAGGATTTCATCCTTTTCCAGAGTGCTGTAGCTTAGCGTCCTGAGGTTGCCCAACACTCTTTAGAAATTACGTTCCCCTCTGCCTGAAGCATAGTAACATAAAGGACCATTTGAACTTTTTGTTAACCTGACTCTTACCTCAAATCCTTTTTCAAGTGATACAGGACCTAAAGTTAAGAAATTAAATTACTTATTTTATTTTCAACTTTAAGCAGAGAAGGGACTGACCCTGAAGTTTGAGAGTTCATCAAGAAATACTGAACTCTCAATACAAGTTTGAGAGTTCATCAAGAAATACTTCAGAATTTTTTCAGATTAAAGGAGGACAGCCTGATGCCACTCTGTGACTAGGGTAATGGTGTGGGAGGGAGTGCAGCTTCCCAGTTGGCTGTCCCTAGGTAAGGAGGGCCAATGATGGTTCATCCCAAGCATCCATATTTCGTGTAGGTTTGTCCTTTGGCTATTCCCTGAAGGAAAGAAAAAAATAAGTAGGGAGCCAATTAGGTGGCCCTGTGCTTTTATCCCACTTACACTGTCACATTCAGTCCTCACGACAGAACTGAAAGGAGATTGTGTCCCCATTTCATGAATAAGGAAATTGAGATTCAGCAGATGTGAATAACTTGTCGAATATCGTGTAACTAGTAAGGGAAATAAATGGTATTTGACATCAGGAATGAAACAGGATCTCTCACCACTCACAAAAATTAATTCAAGATGGATAAAAGATTTAAATGTAAGACAGGAAACAATAAGAATTATAGAAGAAAATGTTGGAAAAACTCTTCTAGATATCAGCCTCGACAAAGAATTTATGAAGGAGACTCCAATGGCAATCACAGTAATAACAAAAATAAATAAATGGGATTTTATTAAATTTAAAAGTGTCTGCACAGCTAAGGAAATAATCAGCAGAGCAAATAGACAACCTACAGAATGGGAGAAAATATTTGCAAGCTGTACATCTGATAAAGGGCTAAGAACCAGAATCTACAAAGAACTCAATCAAATCAGCAAGGAAAAAACAAACAACCTCATTAAAAATTAGGCAAAAGACATGAACAGAAGCTTTTCAAAAGAAGATAGACAAATGGCCAATAAACATGTGGAAAAAAAGCTCATCATTAATTATTAGGAAAATGAAAATGAAAACCACAGTGAGATATTGCCTTACCCCAATTAGAATAGCTTTTATTAAAAAGTTGAAAAACAATAGATGCTGGCATGGATACAGAGAGAAAGGAACACTTATACACTCTTGGTGGGACTGCAAATTAGTACAACCTCTATGGAAAATAGTATGGAGATTCCTCAAAGAACTAAAAGCAGACCTAGCATTTGATCCGGCAATCCCACTACTGGGTATTTACCCAAAAGAAAAGAAGAAGTCATTTTATCAAAGAGACACCATACTTGAATTTTTATCGTAGCAAAAAATTACAAAGATGTGGAATTAACCTAGGTGCCCATCAATTCATGAGTGGATTAATGAAATATGGTATATGTCTACTGTGGAATACTACTCAGCCGTGAAGAAGGATGAATTAAGGCCTTTTGCAATAATTCGGATGGAACTGGAGACCATTATCCTAAGTGAAGTATCTGAAGAATGGAGAAAAAATATCACAGGTCCTCACCATTAAATTGGAGCTAACTGATGAGCACACATGTGCACAGAGGGAAGTAAAACTCGGTGGAAATCAAGCAGGAGGGAGCGGGGAGGAGGGGATGGGCGAAAACCAAACCTACCTAACGGGTACAATGAACACTTATAATCCTGACTCAAGCATAACAAAATTGATCCATGTAACCAGAAACATTTGTACCCCTGTAATATTGTGAAATTAAAGAAAAAAAAGAAAAGAAAAGCAGGTGCCTTTACAGTAATACAAAAAAAAAAAATTGATTTTGGCAATATTTTCAGATTTATTGGCAAATAATGTCATGTAACGTCTACCAGTTTTTGTGAATTCCCAAACCATCCATGGTTATCTCCTCTTTCTAATTTCAATTTTTATTTCCTTGGTCATATTTATAAGAAACTTATCTCTTTAAAATTGTTTCTTCAAATGCAGCTTTGTTGTCTTGATCAAGTTTATTGTTTTTCATTTTCTGTTTCAGTAAAATTTATATTTTAATTTCTTTCTTCCTTTTGGGGGAAGTTGTTTTTTTCCCCCTCTTGAGTTTCCCCCATGCATTCTTGAGTTGAATGCATGGTTCATTTCTTTGTCATTATTTTTATTTATTTATAAAAATATTCCAGCCCCAGAATGTAAAACTGTGGTAGTGTTATAGGGGTTAATTTATAGGATTTCTAGTGGATTACAGACATTCCTTCTATTGATTGAGTCTTCATAATTTGATGTGGATATAATACAGTTAATTAGGGTATATTATTTTTGTTACTAGAATGAATATTGATTATTTCATAACTACAATATGCTGTTTGTCCCAGCAAATGTACCTAAAGATGCTTTGAATTTTTGGCAGCTTGGTTGGCATCCTGTTAAGTTTAATGTTGATAGTTGTGAACTCCATTTCAATTTTACAATTAATTTTTAAATAATTTGTGGTAAAAAAAATTCTAATAGTGAAAAATATACAGTAAATCATCTCACCCTAATCTTCAGCCATGGTAATAACCAATTTCTGATGTAGCATTCCAAGAATATTCTCTGCATGTATGAGCGTATATGTATGTAGGGGTGTGTATATGTATCTGCCTATACACAAAGAGTATATATACTTATTAAGTGACTTTCTCTTCCCCAACTTGATGTGTTAACCATAGCTTTATAAAACATAATAATGCATGCCAATAGCCATTTTTCTCTTATTCCCTTTGTAGCAAAACTGCTTCAAAGAGTTATCTATCCTTGCAGTATCCAGTTTTTTCCTGTTCTCTCTTGATCCTACCCTAATCTGGCTTCTGTTCCCACTACTCCACTGAACTGTGATCAGTGACCTCCTTGTCACTAAATTCAGTTTTTCTGTTGCTTACACATGTCCTTGACTCTTCTCCTTCTCCCCAGCATCCAATCTATTAGCAAATCATATCAGCTCTACTGTCAAAATGCACCTGTGATCACCACCTTCCTGTATTCAAAGCCACCATTATCTCGTCTGGATTACTATCTGAGCCTCTCACTGGCTGTCCGATAGTCTCCTAATACTACCAACCCTCTAAAAGATATTTTACTTTATTTTATTAGTTATCTTTATTCTTTATAGAACCTAAGCTCCATGAGGACAGAGAGTTTTTTCTGTTTGATTCACTGCTGTATCCTTAGTATTACCTGGAACAGTTCCTGACATATATTAGACATTGATATATTCGGATGAATTTTTCATTTTTTAAAAATGAAAGGTTAGTACAGTATAGCCCTTGAGTTCAATTATTCAACTCCTTACTGTTACCAAGAATCAATTGGCTTTGCTCCTAAAGCTGTTTATGCCAGGCTATTATATAACTAGTTAAACATTACACTATCTAATAAAAATGAGTATAAAAACAGCACATTGTTTTTGTGAAAATTAGGTGAATACTTTTAATATTAAATGAAGACAAATTGCAAAAGGCATTGCTTTAAAATAGCTGGTGAAAACAACTGTCAAAGTTTGGAGAAACCTTAAAAACTCTACGAGGTTTTTGCACTCAAATTGCTTTGCAAACATTTTAAGTTCTGACTATTCCGAGGCAACCAAATTGGAAGCAGTATGTGATGCTTAACTGGTGTGGCTTTTGCTTGGAAGATGACACAGAACTTCAGTCAGTGGACCTGTATTCAAATAAAAAGCATTGGCTTTTTATAAAAGGATTGATAAATGAATACAAATATGTATTTTTAAGTCAAATAACATGTTTAAGATACGGCTTTTATGATTTCTTATTCTAGATATTTTAAAATAAGTTGACTATTAGCTTCAGTTGGCGTTTATTATAGGGCATCTCTGTGTGTGTGTGCACGTTTTTTTGCTGTTGCTCTTCGTAAAGCATAAATGGTAGCATAATTATACATATTTTTCTATATCTCGTTCGTTTTACCTGTTAATATCTTGGAGTTCACTTGGTTCCAGTAAAGACAGAATATTTTAATAACTGACTAGGATTCTACTTTATGGGTGCAACATAATTTATTTTTATTCTCTGCTTATGGTTATCAAGTTATTTTCAATTTTTAAAATAAACCTGCAAAGAATTCCTTGCACCTTGATAATTGTACATGAATATATCTACAGGATAAATTCCTAGAAGTGATATTGTTTGCAGTTTATGATGGCTTTAGAACTGATTGACTTTTGCTTAGAATTTATGTACTAATCAAAATTTGTTTTGTGATATTTAGACTTGGTTTTGTCATTTTTGATCAGTCAGTTTTTTATTCTATACTTGTAGTTAAAACAATTGAAATTCATGCAGAAAAAGTATGTTTATGATTGTGATTCTGGAATTCTTTAGCCTAAACACCCACTTCCCAGTTGAATAACTATTTTCATAACCTTTTTAAAAGTTTTTTAAAAACAACTTTTTTATAAAAAGTTTTTGATAATGGGAGATATCTTAGGCACACAGCTATCATATTATAGCGGAACAGACTGTACCTCCCTTCTGCTCTGCCAAGAATCTGTGCTTCATAAAGATCAATCCAGGACATTTGGCAACTCTAGGAGACATAACCAATCTCCAAAAGAATGACTACATTTATAATTTCTGTTCTTCTTTTCATGTCTTTTGGCCACTAAAATTTATAGTATATGTATAATAAACATTTTTACATCAGAAAAATATTTCACAAAATTTTCTGAATTTGGTTTTGGGTTAAGTCTTTAATTTTTTTCTATTTTGATAGTAGGAAAATGAATTTTAAATGAAATTTCCATTACGTTTCTCTATCTTTGAAGTTTGTCTCCTGAGTACTACACATCTTGTTTATCTATGCCTGTAGTTCATGAACTGCAAAGAAAATCCACAGGACTTTGTCATCAGCTATATTCTATGAGTATTTTCAGCCCTATTTCAGTACTTGTTTAGATTTGTATCATTTTGGAAGAACCTTAATTTGAAGCTAGAAAATTAATAATGTTACAAAACCAATTATAAACTTCCTGTTAATGTTGAACTTTTGGTAGGGAAAGATTCTGGGGGGGATTTCATTTATCCTTTTAAAGAGATAAATATTATTGAAATCACCTTGGTAACAGCTGGACCACAGTCATGCAATAAGTTTAGTATTGCTTTCTAAGTTAGATGGTGTTCTGGAGTTGACAACATTGATTGTCTGTGAGGTTTAAGATTTTTTATTTTTTAAATAAGGGGAAATTTTGCTTTTTGAAAAATGCAATCTATCACTAGGTTTGGGAGGCAAAACATTTTAACCATTTTGAGAATTGTGAATTATTTTCTATGTGAAGAATACATGTGGCACCATCTGTTTTGATTGGCATAGTTTACAGCTTGTGAAAGAAAATAAATCTCATCGTCTTTTTTAAGATACTAAAGTGCAGAGACTGTTCTGAGTTCACGTATGCATGCATGTTATATCTACATTTATACATCTATGATATGTGTATATATGTATATATATACACATTCTCTATTTTATATATGTATACATTTAGTAGTTTAAGATATATCTATCATTTGAAAATAGTAAAGGCTTACAGGAAAATCCTTTGGTAGGCTTTGGAGTGCCATTATTTCTTGGTTATTGGTGAGTAATAATGTTCTGGTGAGTCACTCTTAACCTCAATTACTTTACCCCAAGACAGAGCTGGGTAGCAATTAGAGGATAAGTTTAGGGAGGAAGGGGAGAAGAGGCAGTGACCCATCTTAACGTGGTTTAGACTGTATTAGTTTTATGTAAAGTAAATTAAAGCATTTCCTGTTTTGTATGCTTATAGAGACCTCAGGTATCATATTTTATTCCTGAGAACATTAGCAACTGTTGAAAGTATGAGTGTGTGTGTTTGTGTGAGCACGCTTGAAAGGACATATAACTCATGGTATCCTGGAGCTAATTAGATGGTCATGCTTCTTCCGTGTTATTTGAGCATTGTGATTTTGTTTTCTCTATTCATAGATAAGAACTTTCAGAGGAACACACCTCTCCCCATGTGATTGTCTAATACAGCATTTTCCTACTCATTAGATGGATGCTTTAGGTATAGGAAAAAGCTGGCTTTGGTGGCAATTCATTACGCTGTCTTCCGAAACTAAGGGGGTTCCTTATTCAGGAAAGTTTCCTGCATAATGCACAGACATTCCCTGAAGCATGGTGACCCTCCAGTGCCTTTGAATATAGAGCAATATCCTATGTGGAAACAGTGATAGTATAGAAAACACAAAATAGCTTCAAATAAATTCTAATTAATAGCTTCACAGATTTAAGAAGATACTGTATTGACTAAATTAGGACACATTACTATATATGAGTATAAACATAAAAAAGCTAAAAAAATTCAATGAAAAATTTTAATTTATCAAAAACACAAAATGTTTGTAAAAAAATGAGAAAATATACACAATTAACATGATCTAAAGGTTACTCATCTTAAACATAGAAGAGTTGGTAGCACATCAATAATAAAAGTACTAACACCCAAATAGAAAGATGGGCAAAGGACCTGAATTTTTTACACATAACAAAATCAGACAGCCAATGAACATAGGAAAAACTGTTTGCTCTCATTAATATTCAACAATATAGATATTTTTTGTAAATGTCCATATTGTTAGATTTTTTTTGGTCTATCAAATTGACAAAGATTTTTAAAAATTATAAGGCTCAACATTCTCTAAGGTTGCCTTAACAATTCAAATATACTGCTTATAGGTGCCTAAATCTGTATGACCCTGTTGAAGGGCAATTTAGTCATTTGTAGCAATAGCCAAAAATGTTTATACTCTCTTACCTAATAAAAATTGTTCTTGGAATCTTTGCCAAAAAAATGGAAAGGTATGGTCAGGTATTTCATGTACAAAAATATTCACTGAAACTTTATTTGAAATAGGGGAAATTAGAAATATTCTTAATTTCTATCTATACTCAAATTTAAGTTATTGTTGTAATTATATGCAGCCAGGGAAATTCAAATTTGCAAATACCATCTAATAATACAGAATATGCCCACAAAATAATATTTGTGGTAAAATCATTATATAAAACCATATATATACTATGATTACAATGTATAAGTAGAACAAATGTTTTAAATTTATATGAAACATAAAAATTTTAATAGTTACAGTTGCAGTGAAATAGAGAATTTTGACTTTTTTTTCTGAGCAGCTACTATATGCCGTAATTTTTAACTCTTTCATATTAATTTCATATGCAGCCAGAAAAAAGACATAATTTTAGAATTAAAAGAAGCAACATTTAAAAAGTGTAAAATCATACACTAAAGTATCTCTAGATTGTACAGTTATAAGTGACTGTTTAAATTTCTTATTGTATTTTCTAAACTTTCTGTAGGAAAAAAGTAGACATCATAACTCAGAGAACTTAGTAGCTTCATATCATGATTTAGACATCAGTCACTGAATGTAAAGGAGCTGATAGCCAATGCTGGGAAGAAAAATTAGATTAATGAGAATTATCCTTATCATGCTCTCATAAATTATAAGTGTTCCCTTGAGTTAAGTAAGCTGTATTACAGATTATCAGGACGTAAATATATGAAAACAACTCATCAATTTAAATCCCTGCAAAAAATGCAAATATGACACTTGGAAAAAAACCTGTGAATATACAAATTTAATATTACAAATGGACACTAATCATGATTAATAATTAGAGCTGTACTTTATATTTTTAAAAAATGGTAAGATATATCTGCCCTCCCATGTTTATTGCAGCACTAGTCACAATAGCCAAGATTTGGAATCCACCTAAGTGTCCATCAACAGGTGAATGGATAAAGAAATTGTAGAATGTAGACACAATGGAATATTATATAGCCACAAAAATGAATGAAATCTTGCCATTTGCAACAACATGGATGGAACCGAAAAACATTATGTTAAGTGAAACAAGCCAAGCACAGAAAGACAAATTTCACATGATTTCACTCATACATGGTAGCTAAATATTAAAAGCAATTGATCTCACGGAGACAGAGAGTAGAATGATGGATACCAGAGGCTGGGATGGGTTGCAGGGGAGGGCAAGTGGGGGTGGTAGTGGGGATGGTTAATGGGTGCAAAAATATAGTTAGATGATTAGATAGAATGACCAATATTTGATAGCACAACAAAGTGACTATAGTCAACAATAAATTAGGGTATACCTTAAAAATAACTAAAAGAGCAGAATTGTAATGTTCCTAACACAAAGAAATGATAAATGCCTGAGGTGATGGAAACCCCAAGTACCCTGATTTGATTAATTCACACTGTATGCCTATATGAAAATGTCACATGTACCCTATAAAGATATATAACTATTCATGTTATGTACTCATAATAACTTTAAAAAATAAAAATATAAATTTAAAAAAATGGTGAGACATTGTATACTGGGGGTAGGGGGTAGGATATATTTCCTTTCTCTACCCCCTGATAGCTGGAGCATGGATGTGAGACTTAAGCATGGCCAATAGCCCAGCATGGAACTTTGAATATTAAGGGATTAACACAGAGGTGTGTTGGATGAATTAATGATTTTTCAAGGCAGCTACTGCAGAATCCAGGGTCTGGTGGTACAGCAGAGAATATCTAGGAACAGCAGAGTCCAGCTCATAGTCGTGTTTCCTGGGGCAGCATCATCCTATTGAACCATTCCTGTAGCAGAAATGTGGCTGTGCCATGTCTCCCTTGGTTCCTGACCCATCCTGGTTCTCCAGTAGTCAATGGGTTTCATAGATAATCTGAGATCCATCAGTATTAATAACAATAGGTTAATGTATATTGTATTGACAAATGCATATGTAAGATATTTGCATATAGGGTCCACCTTGTGCCCCTTTGAATGCCCTGTAGCATCCATTCAAAGACCTTGCACACTGTAGATATTAATGTTTATTTTCTAAGCATAATTTAATGACATTTCTACAATTAATTGTTCTTGTTTTGACTATATCTATTAGGCAGTTAGCTATGACTTGCTAATCCATTCAGCAGAAGATATTTTGAGTGTCCCATCTCTATCAGGCACTGTTCTAGATGCCAGAGATACAGATGTGAAAGAACAGTCCTTCCTTCATGAAGCTCACATTCTTATTGAGAAAAGATCATCAATACACATATATACTAATGAATAAGATAATTTGGGGTGCAGATAAGGGATACAAAGATGACAAAATGGAATAATGCAGTGTCGGTGGTGGTTGGCTGCTGCTTTAGCTAGGATAACCACGGATACCCTGTCTTGAGGAAGTGACATTTAATGGTAAGTAGACATGAAGAGCTGCAAAAGGAGTATTTCCAGTAGAAGAAACTGTAAATGCAAAGATCCTGAGACAGAAATGAGCTTGCTGTGTGTGGCTGGAACCTAGTAAATGAGTGGTGAGTGGAAAGAGATGAGATCTCTGCGACTGGCAGGAACCAGTCACGTGTAGGGCATTATGGACCACAGAAAGGATTCAAGTAGAAAACCTTCGGAGGATTTTATGCAGGAAAGTGACGTATATTTTTGAAAAATCCTGGCTGTTGTGTACAAACTGGACTTTAGGGAAGAAGTGTGGAGGAAGAGGAATTGGTTAGGAGCCTATTGCAAAAGGCAAATAAAAGGTAATGTTCACTTGGTTGTAGCAGTGGAGAAGTGGTTTCTACTAGCTGTTCAGCACAGAATGGTCTTCTGTAAGAGATGGCACCAGCATACACATCACTTCAACGTGCACTTTCCAATATACAGTTACAGGATACAGGGCATGTGCGTGTGTGATACTCACTGCTTAATGTTAGGGAGAATTTAAAAGCAAAGGGAAGGCAGCTTTGGCATTCTCTTGCGTGTAGGAAAGGCAGCATTATGTTGAATCAGGACAGAATTATGCGGCTGAAACTCTCACCCAGGAAAGTTAAAAAGAGAACATAATGAGTATTCTACTTTGCTTTAGAGTTCTGTGTGGTATTAATACCTTTCTCTAACAAAGAGATAAATACTACTCCCAGGAGTGAGTGATGGAAACAGTAGAGCACAGAGCACATCACACAATAAATGAAATCATGAAACTTTAAATGTATGCAACACTCACTGTGACCAGGGAGAAGTAGAATTGTTGGGCATTAAACTAGATGGAATAAAATTGGTATCAAGATATAAATATTATTGAATAATATTTTGGAGATATTTCAGTTAAATTCTATTCAATGGTCAGGAAAATGGGTTTTATAATTAATCTCATTTGCTCTTTTAGAAAAAACTTTAATTTGAAAAAGCCATCTACATACATCCGCATTATAATGACCCCTTAGCTGCTAGACTGAGGAATATACTTTGTGTCTATTGTCTGTTATCTAACATAGCCTCTTATAAGATGTATAATAAAGAAGGATTTCCTAGCTAGCCATGTCTTATATTTGTACCTTAATAGCAGAAATCACAACATAACTACCGAGATGAATTAAAATGTGATCGGATTCTGGGATACCAAGATGCCTGACCTGAGGGAACACACAATTTAGTGCAACAGAAAAAGTAGTTTATGTACTCAAACACTTGTTTTCTCACTTGATCCCCACCACAAGCCTCTGAGATAGGGAGGGCTGTTTCTGAGATCCTCATTTGAGAAACAAGAAGTGTGAGGCCAACTTGGGCACAGTGCTCATGTAGAATTGATTTACCTTGACTTCTTTCAGATCTGTGGGATGTCTGATTCTTTTGTAAAAACACAGTTTTGCCAGCCAGACTGGAAACTCTCTGTTTTTTTCATCAAAAATCTTGGGCTCTCTCCCTAGAGATCTTCTCCGGCAAGGACTTTTTTCCTCTTTAACTTTAGTTCTTGCATTCCATATGTAAGGAAAGTTCAACCAGTTAGGAAAAAGTCACTGGAGAAGAAAGGCTCTAATTGTGAGACCAGATGGTAAGCATTATTCAGCTGATGGCGTTGTGTAGATTTGAGGGAAGGTGTGGTAATATGATCTCCGTCTGCAGCTGTGACCTGTTGTTCCAAAGCAGCCTCCTTCCTCCCCACCTTTTACATCTGCATTCCAGCACCTCTCCCTCCATTTTTGTGGGCATCGGAGCCCTCATAGATTGCTTTGACAGATGTAGAAGGAAGAATGAAGCTTGTTCAAGGAAGAGCAACCCACGGATATGTTTTGAATATCCTCCTCCCCATGTTACTTGTAATATTGGAAAATCAGGCAGAATGTAACCACTTTTGTTGAACATACTGAGAGACAGTTTCCCTGGATTTAAATTGCCATGAGCCTATCATGATTACCTTTAGGGCATCTCCATCGGATGTCTTGTAGGTAGCTGAAACTGAACACATACAGAACTGAGATCATCCACTCTCTTCTCCTCACTTCCCCTAATGAAAACATCAGTCAACACTTTCTTCTCTGTTTCCTCCCTCAGCAAAAGATACTACCATCATTCCTTCACCCAGATTGAAAATCTAGGAGTCACTAGACTCTTTAGTCTTTCTCATCCGTCTAACAGAATCTGTCTCCTAAATATTTTCCAATCCTTCTACATCTTTCCCCAGTGCCGCTGGCCCTGGTTCTGGTTTTCATCATTTCTCTTTTGGAATTTGGAAATATCTGATATTTTGCCTTTACCTTGATTATTTTCTTCCTCCACTCTGTCACCAATGTTGTATCTTAAATGAAAATCTGACCAGTCAGGCCATCAAAATTAAAATTTCACAGGAGGAGAGGTGGTTGAAGATCATTATTTCTTTTTTTGTTTTCTGTTTGTATTTTTTTGTTTGTTTTTTTAGAAGACTCAAACTGGCTGAAAGATCATTATTTCTTATAAGTTTTTCAAGCTATTGTAATATGTGACTAGGGCTTGAGAACTGATACTGGAAAAATTTCAAATGTCTTAGCCAGGTATATAAGACTTTTGTGACCTTGGGCATATTATCTTTTGCCACTTCTGTTTCTGACTTTACACTTCTACCTGTAGACAAGTACCTTGTACTTCCTCTTACTTTCATATTGTTGCCTACCATTCCTTGGTGGTCTTGGTCAGTGGGGATTCCTCCACCAGAAATGTGCTAGAAATATACAAACTACCTAAAACACTGTCCCTTCTGAGTGCCATATTATATTCCCCACCTCATTAGGTGTTGAGTTGACCCATGAGAACTTCCAAAATGATTTGGGGCTTCTGTGCTTCCCTGTGTTCCCTCTCTCTTTTCCTTCTTGTTATCTTATCCTCCTCATACCCAACTGCAAGTCCTAGGCATTGCTTATAATCAGGATGGTTTCATTTCAGAGCTTTTTGAAATGCCAGGTCTTCACCATCCAAAACATGCTTTCATGTTCTGCCCTGAAAGAACCTGTCTAGAGCTACACCAGCCTTCATATGTCTGTGGTAGTCAAGTAGATGTGCAGTTTATAGAGGGCTTTTTTAAGTTGTATCTCAATTCGATCCTCATCGTGCCTTGTGGAGTAGGCAGGGCGCTATTACTTCTCCACTTCACAGATGCTGAGATGGAAGGTTTTTTTTTTTTTTTTTTGAACTCTTATCAACCTGTCTTACAGTGTACACTCAACTCTCTACAGATTACATGTTGATCAAGTCCACAACCCACATCTCAACTCCTGTAACTTGATTGAATTACGGTTATTATTGAATTATACTTATTATTAAAGGGGCTTGGGTGTGGTTCATCTTTGTCTTTAGACGCTCAGGAGGAAATCCGTCAGTTGAGCAAACTTGATTTCAGAATATTCATTCACTATGGGTTTCAAGGCTAATCACCTTGGGATTTTCCAGGACTCATTCTTCCCTCTCTGTGGTCCATCCTCATCTTATGGCCAGTTTGATCCTTGACACCTCTGTGAAAGAGAAGGAAAAGAAGAAGAGGGGGAAATTCCATATGATTGGGTTTTAGATGTTGATTTCTGAGGCCTGTGCTGCGAGTCACTGAAATCATTGGATCGAGTCTTGAAGATCCAACCACAGAGTGTTGGGTCTGTGTGGCTGGGCCTAACCATAGTACAAAAAACAGCCCCTTTCGTTGAAGAAGAAGGGAGAGGACTCTGGGTTCCTCAATGAAGTGTCCACATATATTAGCTCCTGTGTCAAGCTGTGGCATTTGCTATTTCCTGTCTCCAACCTAGCAGGGCTCCTTGCATATTTTAGTCAAAAAGTAAGGTTCATGGACTCTTTTTGGAAAGTTCTTGCTCTTTTTGAATTTTAACATTGGAAGAAATTAGGAACAACAAATAACTGTACTTGAATTCTCTCATTTTTGAACTTAGTCAAGCAGCTTGAGCAAGTATTAATATGTGAGAATAAAGATATTTCCTTCTGCCTGGAAGGAGAAAAAGATCATTTTATTTAAAATCTATCTATTGAGATGCTGGTATCTAATCAAGCTCTGAATTTGAGCTCAATTAGAGCTTTGATAAAAGAAAGGGGGAAGGAAACTTGAAAGAATGCTCTCCCATTCATGAAGGGCCTGTGTGTTTTTAGTTTCCAAGTAAATAGAATAATGGGACCGTGCATTTTCCATCCAAGCATTTTCCATCCTGAGAATAATTCCCTTCCTGGCTTCTCAATGAATAATACATTATTTCTGAAACCCAAGAGGCATTCCTTTGATTTTCCTTTATGTTTAGCTTTCTGAGTGATTTTCAAGCAAGGAAATTCAAGGACTTGGAATGAATGCTTTATTAACATTTTTATTGAAGTTCAAATAGCTCTTTGGCTATTATCTCCTGATATTTGAAATATTTTTTTTTCTCTCTAAGGAAAATCTAAGGTATTGTATTTATTAGAAAATGAAGTACCTTGGACAGTCTTCAAAGTGAACAGCAGTTTAAAACCAATACACATTTGAGTTGTAGAACAAAGAGCTTTATGGGGGTACTTTTCTCCTTTATTTTCATTTCACTGCTGAAAAGTTTCAAAAAAGAAAGCTCACATCCAAAAGTGGGCTGTTTGGAGACTAAATCTCATTTGTTTACATTTTGTGACTCTCATTCCTTGAAGCTGGTCCAAACCCATGACCCCAGTCCAAGCCTGCACCCACCAAGGCCAGCGCCATTTACATCTATAGATTCAGAGGTACTTCTGGGGTCACCTCTGTTCCTGCTCTGCCTGTTACATAGCTTGGTTATGTGTATAGGGCCTGTTGGTTGTGACATAAAGGGGCATGATGGTGCCCACCACTCCTGTTGGCACATGTTCTTTCAGTAGGAGATTCCCGGCAGATCCTGGGGGAGGTTTTGATGCCATTTCATAACCTCCTTTTTTCCTGGCATCTAAATGATGCGTGGTTTCAGGAACTAAATAAAATGGAATTAAGAATCTATATTTCTGTTCCTCTTACAGTAAAATCTTAACAATTCAGAATAGTTGAGAAAAGAAAGAGAACAAAGTTGATCTAAACTAGTAGAACATCTGAAGCATAAAATTTCGTTTAAAATATTTATTAGTTTCAAGAAGCAGAGGTATAATGTAATATTAATGTTTTCTGGAGCATGGACTCTGGAGAGTGGACTCTGGAGCCAGCCTCTAAGAGCAAAAACTCTGGGATTTGTCTTCTACCTGCCACTTTTCAGTACCTTGGGCTTTAGCAAGTTATTTAAACCTTCTGGTCTCAGTTTCTTCATCTATACAATGGGGATATTAGTTTCTATGCCATATGACTATTATGAAGATTAAATGAGTTGTTACTGGTAAAGCATATAGAAAAGCACTATATAGGTGATTATTTAATAAAAATAAAACACATATTTTATCATTTGAAATTGCTATTTCCAAATAGGCCATGCTATTGAGCAGGGGAATAACTACTATTATTGTTAATACATACTGAGCGATTATTTTCTTAGGACTCATTTAATCCTTTCAGCAGATCTCATGAGGTAAATATAATCATCTCTATTTTTCAGATGAGAAAACTGAGGTAAGAAAGTAATTTGCCTAAGTTCACCCATGTTATTAAATGACAAAGCAAGGATTTGAGCCCAGGCAACCTGAATCCAGAAACTGTGCCTTAACTAAGCATTAAAGGACATTTATCATTAGTGCTTATCTTTTGCCTAAAAAACCCTTTTTGATATTAAAACCCATGTATTTATAAGAGGTGACGTGTATACCCTGTATCAGTTTTTCATGTTCCAGTTGCTTATCACATTCTTTCGGTTTTGTTCAAAATAATCGTCAATGCCTCATCAATATTTTAGTGGGACCTGAAATAATGACATTTTACTATGTTGATTCTCGTTGCACTTTTTTTCTGATTGTTTTAGAAAATGAACATTTTATTTGCGTTGATTGGTGGTTTCCAGTCTCAGTGTTTTTGTATTGAACTGAAATCCTTTCACTTCTGGCTGCATGTTTCATAATGATATTTTTTCCTTCTCTTTTTTTAAATCCTCCCTATCCCTTGCAGGTGCCTTCATCATCTGCTGGACTCCTGGATTGGTTTTGTTACTGCTAGACGTGTGCTGTCCGCAATGTGATGTTCTGGCCTATGAGAAATTTTTCCTGCTCCTCGCGGAATTCAACTCCGCCATGAACCCCATCATTTACTCCTACCGCGACAAAGAGATGAGCGCCACCTTCAGGCAGATCCTGTGCTGCCAGCGCAGCGAGAGCCCCAGCGGCCCCGCGGAAGGCTCAGACCGCTCAGCTTCCTCCCTCAACCACACCATCTTGGCTGGAGTGCACAGCAACGACCACTCTGTGGTTTAGAAAGGAAGCTAAGATGAGGAGCCCGCCATCCTCCGTTGAAGGATGAACAGCCTCCCCCTACCCAATTGCCAGGGCAAGGTGGGGTGTGCGAGGAGAAAAATAAACTCATGTACTTAAACACTAACTAACCGATGACAGTATTTGTTCCTAGACCCCACGAGACTTGATATGTATTGAAAATTAGCTCATGTGACAACCCTCATCTTGGTCCCCACTCCTTCTAAAAGTAGAAAGCGGAGTTCTTGCAATGGAATTCAAGAATAGACTCCGGAGTGTCCATTTAGATGACGCTAACTAAAAAGATCGTGTGTGGTTTGGTGCAAGTCAGAATAAAATCTGACTAGTTGAATCCACAACTTCATTTACATGCAGGCTTCCCTTTTTTTACTTAAAGGATACATTTCACTTAATAAACATGTTTATGCCTATCAGCATGTTTGTGATGGAGAAGACTGTAGACTGTTTATAAACTACCGTTAATTCCATTTTTTTCCTTATGTAGGAAAACTGTAAATTAGAATTATTTTGTTTAGAAAGCATGCATGTAATGTATGTATGCAGTATGCCTTACTTAAAAAGATAAAAAGGATACTAATTTTAAATCTTCTAGGAAATAGAAGAACCTAGATTTCAAAGCCAGTATTTGTTTAGGTTATGAAGCAAACAATGTTCTAATCACAATATTAACTTTTTATTAAAGTGTTCTAACAGGCGTAAGACAGGGAATGTAAGTTTATTACCAAAAGAATATGTATTCGAATAAAGTCATAGAAGATGAAGTGCAGTAATATCATTCCTCATGTATTTAATATACCCAGGTACATTCTAATCACCAGTACATCAGAGGAAATTTTTTTGTAGCCTGTTTTTCTGAATTATGAAATAATACACACTAATTATAGAAAACTTGAAAAATGCAGAAATGTATAAAAAAGCAAAAAAGATTACTGATAATCATAACCCAGAAGTAACCACCTTTAACATCTCCCCCATATATGTCTATATGTATATTGTATACTTTTTAACATAATTGGGATTATACTGTAAACAGTTTTATAACTAGATTTTTTTTCATTGCAGAATTGCCACATTTCCTATGGCATTAAAAATTTTACAAAAACATAATTTTAATGGCTATATTATATTCCATTTAATGGATGCAACTCAGTTTATTTAACCATTCCCATATTGTTGACTATTTAGGTTATTTTAAATTTTTACTATTATAAAGTTGCAAAAATTTTGTGTACATAAAACGTTGTCTGTATAATTGATTATTTACTTAGGATATATTCCCATGAAGGATTTTTTTAAAAATGTGAAATGTCTGATTACACTTTTACCTTCATAAAAAGGGATTTCCTGCTTTTGCACTGCATGGGTGGCAGTTGTGAGGAAAACCAGTTAAATTGCCTTTTTACAAAAAAAATGCAGTGGTTACTTCAGTCAAGAGTGACTTTTTAATATAGCAAGATGGTCTAGAAACAGTCAACTGTCAAAATAACCAAGGCACTCTAATATATCTAGCAATTCCAAATTTTGTTTGAGGTCCCAGTTATCCAGCTATTGGTAGCCACACCTGCAATGTAGAATTGAAGAAAATGCAAAGAAATCAAACGTGCCAAGTGAATAAATGATTGTCATTTTAAATAGCTTGGGCCCTTCTGTAGCAAATGGGTTGGGTGTGTCCGTACGTGCCTGGCTACTGTGTATTGTCCAGGAATCACCCTGATAGACTGCCTCTATGTTAGGTGATACCTGTTTAATACATTGTCCAGGTAAAATCCGTTTGTCGAAAGAAGTAACGAGTGAAGTAACACGGTCATGAAGCAGGTTGGGGGAGGTCAGGAGAACGTCTAAGAGAAAGAAGTCCAGAAGATGAATGGCTGTCCAGGAAGGAGGAAGTCAGTGCAGGGTCAGTGTCTGAGCGGAGGGCAGACTTATGAAGTCCTCACAGTGAAAGGAGTGTGGGGAACCGGTTAGCAGAAATGTGTTTGCACGTACTTTACACAAAATGCAGAACATTTTATATTGGAAGTCAAATGAACTTGGACTTTTGCTCATGTGCATATTTTTTTGGAGGAGATATGGATTATTTGAAATTAAAAGCATACTAATTGGACCTTAATAAATCCTTTGCAGTCAGTGTTTGTCAATGTGTGGTTCTGGTCAGTGCTGTTTCTCTTGTTCCAGAGTCTTCCAGCTTGTGTTGCATGGTGCTTTCCCCTGTGACCTCCTTTATTTCCCTGCTTATTTTACTTATTTTACTGCTGAACTCTGAGGTGGAGAAACCATACAGATGTCCTCCAGCCCAGAATTGCTTTTTTTTTTTCAATCTGAGTAATAAGTCTTTCCAGTGTCCAAAAGATGATGGTTTATGTCCGATGAAAGGGTAACAATGTACTGGGACGGTGCTTTCCCTCAACAGGATAACTGTTAGAGGGAGTTTCTTTTTGAAAAACTGCGATTTTATAAAACCAACAACTTTATGAAAAACTCTCATTAGGTGTTTATAAAGTCACAGTGGTCTCTCTGCTTATCAATTTAATAACTAATGTATGTCTTCTAATTATGTGCCAGTTGTCTTTCCAGCGTATCACTGAAGTATTGGAAAAGGTAAAATATTTATTCAAGTAAATGTCCTAATGAATATTTGGAAGAAAATTCTGAACCTTTAAATTTAGGTGGATATAAGACTGTTAGAAATCAAATGTCTTTGAACTTTTCTTTACAAATTAGCCACCCCCTCACATATTCCCTTTTTTTTTA
>NW_012140858.1:755451-755987 GCF_000956105.1 Propithecus coquereli | reverse complement strand
GAGTTTTCTATGAATTTTATTGGGGTTTACTTCACTAAACCAAATCACCAACCACTAAACAACAGATCTCTCTGAAATAAGACTTTTCTACCTTTAGCTCTTGCTAAGGCTGCTGAGAGACAACATCTTTTATTTTTTCTTAGGTGCCCTATTGTTTGGATGGTTCTTGGAGGCACCAATTTAGACCTTTCTGAAATCTGAACAAAATATTTTATAGTCACCAACTTGGCTTCATCTTCAGATCATATTTTCTTGACAGTGTCCTCAATTTGCACTTAATTTGAAGCTGTTTTTTTACTTGACATCATTTTCCATTGTTAGAAGTGGACGGTTTTCAAACTGAACGATTCCTGGATCTTTTATATTTAGCAGTACTTTCTTTAGCTCATATATCTCCTCTTACATTTTACTATAAATGGCAAAAAGAAGACAGAAAAAAAACCCTTCAACACTCCACCTGGAAATTTCCTTAGCTAAACCACCCAGTTTATAGGTACATTTTATACTTTCCAGGTTGCTGTAGGTGTCATCATTAC
>NW_012140858.1:750618-755401 GCF_000956105.1 Propithecus coquereli | reverse complement strand
GTTCTAATTTATTCCAGTAGTCTCTCTACTTCTGAAATATTATAATTTTGTAATATTTCTAGCTCCTCCTGTTAAAACCTGGAGTATGCACTCATGCTAGATAAAAACTGCAGAAACACTTCATTAATTGGGTCCCTTCACTATACCAAAGTAAGAAGAACATTTTTATGAAAGAACTTTTGAAACAAATGACTTATTTTTTAATACCAAGCGAGCTTCACCTGATCCCAAGCCCTCCTAAGAATTAGGGTTTATTTGTGGGTTAAGATAGGGCGGCTCATGAATGGGTTGGGTTTAGGCACCATCTGACAGAAGAAATGTGTTAAGGAGATGATGTGTCGTGAATCTCCTTAAGCAGGGTCTGTTCACACTCTAGTATTCATTCACCTATCTTGGATAGCCGTAGCAAACTCTTTGTTTCTTAAAGTTATAAAGCTCATGGTCACAGATTATTTGCTAATCATCTATTTAACGATGTGGCATGTAATGACCGTTTGAAAATATAAAGCAGGAATTGTCAAACTAAGTCCCATTGGCCAAATCCACCTAATTTTGTATGACCTACAAGCTAACAGGTTTGACATTTTTAAATGGTTGAGAAAAGAATATTTCATGGTGCATGAAAATCATATGAAATTTGAATTTCAGTGTCCATAGTTTTATTGGAATATAGTTTGAATAAACTCATTAGTTTATGTATTGTCTGGCTGCTTTTGTACTACTATGGCAGGTTGCAGTATTGCAATAGAGACTATATGGCTCTCAAAGTCTAAAATATTTATGGTCTGGCCCTTTACAGAAAAAGTTTGCCAACCCTTGATTTAGAGGATTCCATTTTCAATCATGCTATCCTCATTTGACCATGGATGTTTTTTAGAAGAAGGAAGAGGAAGGAATTGGACACAAGATTTCTTCATCCAGCTCTAGCTGGCAGAGAAAATTCTCAATCAAATTTTTTGCACTAAACATAATTTTTATTTTGAAACAATGTCAAGCTTATGGAAAAGTTTACCAAATTTACAGAAGATTTTTCCTGAACTATTTGCCAACATGACCCCCATCATCCCAGAATACTTTTAAGTATGTAATGCCTGCAGAGAAGGGCGTTCTCTTTCATGACCTCAATACAACCATTAAAACCAGGAAATTAACATTGACAAAGATGCTACCACTTCATTCACAGACCCCATTTAAGCTTCATCAATTTGTCCAATAATGTTGATTACAGCAAAATAATCCAGTCCAGGATGACTGCCTGTATTTAGTTGTCATATCTCTTTAGTCTTCAATCTTGAATGGTTCCTCAGTCATCTCAACCTTCATGGCCTTGTCACTTATAGATCACAGGTGAGTTATTTGGTAGACTATCCGTCAATTTGGATTTGTCTCACTTATCTTTGAGAAACAAGGCAGAAGTGCAACTGTGGATCTTCTCATTTCATCCTATCAAGTAGCACATCATGCTGATTTGTTCTGTTACTGTGATGTTAACTTTGCGTGATTAGGGTGGTCTGCCGGAGCCTGATAAATTTGAGGCATGTTTTTCTATGCATAGTTTGTTGAATGTTTCTATCATGAAAGGGTTATGGATTTTATTGAGTGCTTTTTCTGCATCTAATGAGATGATCGTTGTTGGAGGGAATGTGAAATGGTATAGCCACTTTGGAAGACAGTTTGACAGTTTCTTACAAAGCTAAACATACTCTTATTATATGATCCAGCAATCATACTTCTTGGTATTTACCTGAATGATTTGAAAATTCATGCTTACACAAAAATCTGCACATAGATAAATTATAGCAGCTTTATTCGTAATTGCCAAAACTTGGAAGCAACCAAGATGTCCTTCAGTAAGAAAAAAATAAAATGTATGCAGTTTGAGAAGGAAGAAATAGGTGAATGGATAAACTAGGGTACATCCGGACCATGGAATATTATTTAGTACTCAAAAAAAGTGAGCTATGGAAAACGTTAAATGCAGATTACTAAGTAAAAGAAGCCAAACCGAAAAGACTACATACTGTATAATTTCAATCATATGGTATTCTGGAAAAGACAAAACTATGGAGGGAATAAAAGGATCAGTGGTTTCCAGGGGTTAGCAGAGAGGTAGGGATGCATTGACTGGGCACAGAGGATTTTTAGGACACTGATGCTATTCTACACGACCCTATAATGGTGGATACATGTCATCAGACATTTGTCCAAACCCATAGAATGTACAACACTGAGAAGCAGCCATAAAGTTAACTATAGACTTCAGGTGTCAATGTTGGTTCATCAATTGTAACAAAGGTACCACTCTCGTGTGGGATGTTGATAGCAGAGGAGCCTGTGCACATGTGGGTGGGAAGGGGGTATATGGGAACTCTCTGTTCTTTCTCCTCAATTTTGCTGTGAACCTAAAACCTCTCTAAAAAAATAGTGTGTATGTGTCTTCCTTTTGCTATTTGCTTTCATTTGTGTCTTTTCTACTTCATTCTGCTATTAATATGAACTTCGTTTCTGTGATGTTTTAATTTTTTTCCTCCTCTTTCCTAAGGACTGCCAACTCATTTTTAGTCATCTCTTGTTATCTTCTAATTTCTTGCATGAGCCTTGCATTTCTGCCATAGGTTCTTGATTCATAGAAGCTGTGTGTATCATCTATTTCTTTGAACCCATGGAGAACTGCATGGCATGATTTTCCTCTGCTCCACAGCAACATTCTGCTGTGTGCTCTTCATCTGCCTTTTGGCGATCATGTATTTTTTTTATTGCAGTGCTTCTGGGGAGATCCTCTGCTGATTCTTGATTATTATTCATTGTATAATATGAGCACTTCATAGGTCTTGCCCCAGATCTTTGTGGAAGGATAAGGTAGAGGAAAGGTCAGAGGTGCTCCAGGTGGCATGAAGTCTGCTTAGGCCCCAGAGAAAGCCCTTTTGATGTAGGATTCTTTCTTTTCTCTCTCTCTCTGTCTGTGGAGGTGTGGCTTGCACTTTACCCTACCTCAGCTCTCAAAGACCTGAAATGGCCAGTAGCTTCCACAGTGACTCTATTCTGAGCCGCACATAGCCACACATTGTATCTAGTTGCAAGGAGGGTAACTCTTCATGTTTCCTTTGACAGCTATTCTTTCTTTGCCATTCTGCAGCTCAGACACCTTTCAGACTATTCCTGCGACCAGCACATGCTCTGCAATCCTGTTCCAGACAAGGGTCATGGTTATGAGGATAGCTCATAAGATCATGACACTCACTAGAGGTTTAGTGCCCTACCAGTGTGGTCCTGAATCTGCATGCCTGACTCCCTCTCTCTTAGATCTGTGTGTCTGACGGCCTCTCTTGGACCTTTGTGTCTCATATTGTCTCTCATTTAGCATGTTCAGTGTGGTTTCTTTCACCCTAACATGGTCCAGTTACTCATGAATTTGGCAGATCTTCTGGTCGCCATTTTGCCAAATATTGCCTGGTGGTGCTCAGCCCCTTACCAGTCCTTCTAAACCCCTGTGCGTTTTTTTTTTTTTTTTCCTAACTAATGGCTATCAATGTTGGATTCCTACCCTCCCACAGTGACTGGGAGACAGGGGCCCTATCTTCAGATGTTGGCTGAAGCAAGGAGAAAATTCTTTTGGCAACCTTGGGCTTTCTCAGGGAGGAACTTAAGGGAACTGGAGTTGTCATCCTAGGGACATGGACTCGAGCTGTTAGAAACGATGGTAGTGTTGTTCAAGTCTCTTAGTGCTTGTGGTGGTGATGGTGGCTGAAATCATTTCTGCTGGGAGGCTGTAGCGTCTATAGGCAGAGGATGAGGCCTAGTTGAGAATAAGGTTCAGAGGAGCCTGACTAGAGGAGAGCCTGGTCAAGGAGAGTCTTTGTCATTCCTCCCAAAGCAAGTAATCCAGAGGACCAAGGCAGAAGTGGCAGTGCCTTTAACAAGCTAGCTTGGAAATCACACTCCGTCACCTCTGTTGGTCACACAGGTCAGCTCTGATTCAGTGTGGCAGGGACACCACCCAATGGCATGAATACCAGGAGGCAAAGATCACTGGGTGCCACCTAGAAGTCTGGTGACCACAGTCTTCCCTCTGTACACCAATAACTCATGTTCCTCCACGTGTAAAACACACATTCCCCCTTCCCAGGTACTTGAAAGTCTCATCCTTTCACAACATCCACTCAAAGTATAGGATCTAATCATTTTGGGGTCTAGATATAGAAGCAGCTCTTTGGTGTGATTCCTTTAGGACAACTTAACAGAGTTTCTCTCAGTACAAGGATCTGTGAAGTAAGAAGAAATAGTTATCCATGCCCACTATCCCCCAGCCTAACAAATCAAACATACCACGGTGAGACAGGTATGAAATAACTACTGGAGAGACTCCTGTTTAAGAAAGGGGCAGGAGAATGGGAGACACACAGGAGACATGTACCTATGGCAATTGTGATCGATGTCCAGTAGGACAGCTGTTGGCAGTTCCTTGATTAGGACTTAAGGCCTGGGAATGATTCTTCACCGTTATTAGCTCCTTCCTCTGAGCTCTTGGTTTGCCATTTGAGTTTTCCTTTCTTTTCTATGAAAGTTGGCTTGTGTTTGCTGTTAAGTTGTTTTCTTAGCCTGCTTTCAGACTGTAGAAGTCTAGGGGGTCCAAAAGTTTCTTTTTGGCCAGGTGCAGTAGCTCATGCCTGTAATCCTAGCACTTGGAGAAGCTGAAGCAGCAGGATCACTTGAGCCCAGGACTTTGAGGTTGCAGTGAGCTATGGTGACACCACTGCACCTAGCCCAGGCAACAGAGCAAGAC
>NW_012140858.1:746428-748735 GCF_000956105.1 Propithecus coquereli | reverse complement strand
GTTCAGATCATTGAGATAAGGAGAAGGTGCTAGGTGGAGTTTTTAAAACCATTCTTTAAAAGGGAGCGGACACAGATGACATATGCCCTTTTGCTCTTTGCCCTTTCTTTCTGTAAAGTAGATGTAGTGAATCAACTGTCTTGTGACTGCTGTGCAGCCTCTGGAATCCTGACATTAAGGCAGGATTCACGCTATAAGAAAAGTAAAATCCCTAATGTGTTTTTCAAGTTCCTGTTAATCACAGCTAAGTGCATTTCTATGTATGTATTCATTATATCATGTATCTCTATTTAATTTTTCCTTTCACAAATAGGACTGTACCTTACCTTTTCTAAAATTCTTTTAAATATTTTTGTAGTTCCTGGTGAAGCATTTATTAAGCATGTGCTATGTTAAACATATGCCACATATTTGAGAGCTTGTTTAGAGGCTCTAGCAGGGCAGTGCAGCTACTTGTATACCCTTGACAGAAGAACAGTCCTCCTCTATTGGGGAAGGTCATCCTCTTCAATCAAGCACACAGCTTCAGGAGGGACGCACATGGAGTGGTGAGTGAGGAGGAGGACACCTGCCCAGACAGCCAGATCAGCCAAATCAACCCTGGAGATCAATGGGGTGACAGATATCACAGCCAGATTGCCCTCACATCTGGTATGCCACATATTTGAGAAAGGATGGTGAACAAGAAAGATATGGCACTTTACCTCACAGAGCTTACAGTCTAGACAGGAGGACAGTCTTTGGAAGAGTAATTATTCCAAGTCAGGTAACCTTGTCTGAGAATGGGGCAGGGGTTGCAAACTAGGCTTCCCTGAGAAAGTAACTTTTGAATTTAAAGCTGAGGACTGTGTAGAAGCTCTTTAGGTGAAAAGGGGATGTTTCCATGGGAAAAGCCCATGGAATGTCATGGGTAAAATTTTTAAAGTATGTACTTAAGGACCTGAAAGATTACATATGGGGAACAGGAAAAACAGGGGCTAGAGTTAGGACAATTATCAGGAACTCTATCAGGCTGAACCCTATAATTCATGCTAAGACTTTTTTCTTTATGCTTGAGGACAATGAGCCACTCAAGGGTTTCAAGATAGGAAGATGATGAGATAGACAGTTTCAAAACTTGCTGATTGGATAATGTTTTAGATGGAGGCATGAGTGAGTGGAAGGAAACAATAGGATGCTGCCAATGTATCTGAGGTGAAAAGTGAAGTTAGCTTGGACTAGGGTGCTGGTGGCATGGATGGAAAGAAGTGGGCATGTTTTAGATATATTTGAGAGTTAAAGTAAGCCAAGATTTAGTGATTGATGGGATGTGAGTTATAAGGGAAAATGAAATAATAAAAAAATTTTCTTGATTCTGGCTTAGGCACTTGTGTGTGTAGTGGTGCCATTTACTAAGGTGGGAAAGTTTAGAGAAGGAACAGATTCAGGACGAGGGTAGGAGGAAGAATGTACGTTCATTTATAGACGTTTTTTGGTAGTAATTATTTCTGGGACATCCAAGAAGAGAGGTTGCTTATAAAATTGCACATATAGGAGTTGCACGTATAGTTCTCTCTTAGAAGAAAGGAGTGGGTTACAGATAAGAACTTGTAACTGTTCATATAGATGGCACTGGAAACATGAGAATGTTTGGGATTTCTCAGGGAAAGCATGCCAAGTGAGGAGAAAAGAGAAAGCCAACAAAAAACCTGGACAAATGCTAATATTTATGGTTAGGAAAGAGTTTATCAAAGGAGATTTTGAAAGGAGTTCTCAAAATGGCAAGAAAGGGGAAGAGAGAAGGTTAGTAAGATGCATCTCATTATGTCAATTTCTTCCAAGAGATCATATGAGATAAGAAAAAATATAGCTCCTGGATTTACCTACAAAGATGTCATTGATGAGAAAAGTTTCAGTGAAATTATGGGGAAAGAATCTAGATTGAATTCATTTGTGATGTAAATCAAAGGTGAAAGAATGAAAACAGCAAATAAAGACAGTTTTAAGACTGACATCAAAAGGAATAAAAGAAATATGATTGAAATTAAAGAAAAAATTGGTAGACAGATTATATATCTAACTATCACCCATCCACCCACCTATCCATGTATGTATGCATCTAGCTAGCTAGCTATGATGGAGTATAGTTAAATGCTGGTGGGAAGAAGCAACTGATGATACAAGTGGTAAGAAGAACCCTTCCTCCTCTTGTGTAGGAAAACCAGAATAGCTATAGATGCAAATAGGTTTGTAGATTTTGTGATGTAAAGTTGAAGAAACTTGTGACTGATAGCTTCTATCTTTCCTGTTAAATAGTAGGTGCCAGGT
>NW_012140858.1:741875-744003 GCF_000956105.1 Propithecus coquereli | reverse complement strand
GCTCCACCCAGGCCATTTACGAGGAAGAGGGAGGGTTTCCAGACTTACCATTCTGGTGAAGGCAAACCCAAGCAAAGGTCAATATCATTGACTCTACCGGAGGTATTTTCTCTCTTTAGTGACCAGAGAATAGGTTCTAAGAAGCAGGATGGTGTAATGCAGTGGCTTTTGCCTCTCTTTATTAACAATTTTTTGTTTAAAAAATTATTAGTCCTGAAATGAGGTTCATAGATAATGCAATGTATCAAGTTTATAACTTAAAGAATCAATATAACCAAATACAATATAATGGAAAACATATAAAAAGTGACTAATTTATAGTAAATGATGTTTCGATAGGTAAATTCTCAGTATACACTATAGGAAAGAATGAGGCAGTCAGATGTTTGCATTACCTATACTAAGTTTAGATTTAAGAGAAACAACACATATTCAATCAAATACAGTAAAACCCACCAGTAATACAATTAAGTGAAGTCCAACAAATTCAATTACATTAAATGCAGCGTCATATTATTTAAAGGTCAATGAAAGGACTAAGGCAAACCTTCAAGGCAGCGAGCCCACTGAGATTTCCTGGGGCTGGCTGTGTGGGCTAGCACTATCTCCTCCCAACTGTGGTTTGGAGCCTCCTGGTGGCAATTGTCCTGTTCGGCTTAATACTGAGGGAAAGAATACCAGGTCCTGTACTTTGAATTCTCCTTTGAACTGGATTGGACATCTTACTGGTTCCCTCATTAATTAATGAGCAAAATAAAGTCTTTGATATGCATTCATTTTATTTTTGTATGAGAGTCATGATTTTCTCTCTTAAAAAAATACCCCTATTAACACTATCATCTCCTTGAAAAAGCATGTTGTATTGCACAAATGCTGAGAAAACCGGTGGGTGGAAAGAGGCCGAGTGTCAGGGATGGGGAAAGGTGGAATTTGTAGAAACTCACGCCCTAAGGACATGTCAGGAATGACGGACAGCAGTGGTATATCCTTCCGACACTCAAAAGCAAGGCAGGACCTGCTGCAGCTAGGCAGAAGCTGGTGTCTCATCCTCAAAATCCAGATGGAACAAGCCAGGAGTCCTTGGGCGCATCCTTTTTTTCTAACCAGAGCTTCCTTGTTTCAACACCATGATAGCAATGAATTTCCTTGGTACCCAGATACTCCTAGTGAGAAGTCTCCAAGACAAAATAAAGGAGAAAATGGAGTAATGAGCAAAGTTTCCTAGAGGAAACAGTTAATCTTCAATAAACTAAGTTTTAAAATAATTTTCAAAGTTAACCTGCATGAGTGAGATTGACTTTTTTCTACCACTGAATGGAAATAGGGTTTCATAAGAAGGTTGAATTCAGTTATAAAGAAATAAAGTTACATTTTGGTACCTCTAAGATGTAACTATAAATTTCAAGCCTTAACGCAAAAATTGGTTCTTGGCATACATATTACATTGTAATCCATCTTTGTTTTGTTTCTTTTTTTTTTTTTTTTACATATCTTGGACAACTTTTCACTTTTCATGCATATACATATACATGTATTACAACTTTTAAATTGCTGCATGATATTCCATTGTGTGCATGAACTATAATTCAAATAATACTTCCTCGGTGCAATGAAGTTTTTATAATTTTTTTCATATAAAAAGTGCTGGGATAAAATTCCCATATCTTTGTACACTTGTCAAATTACCTCCCTAAGATAAATTTCTAGAAGTAAAATTGCTGATACAAGTACGTGCATTCAATTTTTGTTACTACTTACTGAGTGTCCTTAAAGATTTTCAGTTATTAGAGAGCCAATTTCCCCATGCCTTTATCAATACTGGCCATGAGCAATCTTTTAATCCTTAGCCAAATTGGTATGTGTTTATTGCTCACTTTTAATTTTCACTTCTTTATTTATTGGTGAGATTGAGGTTTTTCCCCGTAAGTTTATTCTTTTTCTTTGCATATTCTTTGTATTTTTATGAATTGTTCTTGTTAATTTGGAAGTTATTTATTTGTTAACATATTAACTCTTTGTCTTTTGTAGATATTGTGAACATTTTTTTTCTAGCTTTGAGTGTTATGTCTTTGGCTACATAAAAATTTTTCATTTTTCCCTTAACAATTCTATATTATTTTCATTTATG
>NW_012140858.1:734919-740633 GCF_000956105.1 Propithecus coquereli | reverse complement strand
CCATAAAGCATACTTTGTGATTGCTTGTATGTATGCAAACATATTTCATTTTTCCTCTTATGTGAACATTTTTGACTGAGTCTACAGTTCTTGGGTAATATTATTTCTTTTATGAAATTTTAGATCATTGCTCAATCATTTCTAGCATTGTTTCATGAGTGATAAATTATGCCAGTCTGGTACATTATCATGGTGAAGGATTTAATCTTTATTTTGGAATTCAAAAATCAAGGGTTTCTATCCTGGTATCTGTCTTCTAAATGTGTCTTGTATGCTTGAGAAGAGCTAATATTCTCCAATATTTGGATGCAAAATTCTATATGTTTTCATTAGATCAATCACATCGTTTATGTTTTAAAATCTTTTATATTTTGCTGTTTTCTGCCTTTTCTACCTACAATTGAGAAAGACATGATGAGATCTCCTACTTTGACGTACATTTATCATTTTTCCCTTGGGAAGTCTATGAATGTCTGCTTCACATATTTGGGGGCTATTTTATTAGGAGTATTCATGTTTAAAATTATCTTCCTCATGAATTAAATTTTGTATCATTACGTAGTGGTGCTTGCTATGTCTAATAATGCCTTTTAACTTAAAAGGTTTTTAAATTCGATATTAACAGAATAAATGCCCTTTACCGTTTCTCCTGAGGAATCAGTCAGCCTTTTTGATGTAAACTTCAATCAGCTCAGGGAGATTTTCTTCTATTATTTCTTTTGTGTGATCTCTAGTCTCCTTCTGGAAAACCTGATTAAGCAGATATTGGATCACCTTTATCTATTGATTATATTACTGACCATTCCACTTATCATTTACATCACTGTCTCTTTTTGCTCTAAATTCTGTGATAATTCCCACTAGAATGAAAGCTTCATGGGACAAATATCTTTCTTTCTTGTTGTATATCCAATGCCTGGATATGAGCCAGAACAGAGAAAGAGGAGGTACATAAATAATATTTCGAAAAGGTGAGTAAATTCCTGGGATGTTTTTCAGCAGTCCTATGTTCATTCTGCTATTTCTGGCCTCTTTTATTTTTTTTTTTAGTTTTATAAATTATTTTTTTCCCTTAAGAACTCATTCTATTCTCTGATTGCTCATTTTTCCACAGCAACCTGCATTAGTTTTATGCTTCCCTATAGCCTAGTAAATTGTACTGAAAATACACATTCTAATCTTTTAAAAATTATTTTACTATTTCTGCTATTGGAGCTTTGACACTAAGCTAGTGATTCTATTGCAAGGTGCTTTTGGTGAATATTTTATTTTTATCAATTAAGGGTAATCTTGGTCTGTGTTGGAGCTGATCTGAGCCCTTTCAGGAATTACATATGTCACTTTTTGGTGTCTTGAATGTGGTCCAAACTGAGCAGCTACTGACTGCAGGAGTTCAAGAACAGACTTTTCTCTGAGTATGGTAAATGGGCGGAGAGTCCCTCTGAAGTTTAGTGCTAAAGCTTAGACTGAGGTCAAGGTTGAGAGAAGTGGGTAATTGCGTGGGTCTCTAGATTGCAAAACTCCATTTCTTTGGCATTTAGGAGTGTTTAAAAAATTTTAGTGATTTGAATTTTTATTTACTTTTTGGTATTATATTTTCTGTTTTCTTTAAGTTTGATCAGAGTTTCTGGCCTATAGAACAAAAAAAGTAAGATGGGAGATATTTGATCTTACCTCTTATAGCTCTTATTCTATCTCTCTGCTTTGCTATAAAACTTCTCAAATTTTGTCTGTAGTCACTATTTCCACTTCCTCGTCACCCATTTTCTCCTCAGTGCACCCTAATTCGGCTTCCAGTCCTACCTCTCTCTTAAAAGCTCTTTCATTTTTTGGAATTTGGTGGTCACTTCTCTTCTTTCACTTACTCAACAGCATGTGATGGGTTTGGCAAATATCTTCTTCATTATGCTTCCAACAAATGCTTTCTTGATTTTCCTGCATCTATGGCTGCACCTTCTCTGTCTGCCTTTCTGGTTCTTTTTCCTCTTCACAATCTGTAAATACTGTAGTGCCCCAGGGCTTGGTCCTGGGCCTTCTTCTAAATAATATTTCTAAATGATTTCTGACAATTATAAAAGGGCTTTAAATATACCAATATGGTTTTTAAATATATGTGCCTTGCCCTGTGCACTCCCCTGAGCCCCAAACTACCTGACAACTTCACCTTATAGTTTAATAGACATTTCAAACCTAATACATCTAAAAGAGATCGCTTAACCTCCATTCTCCTCCCTGCCCCCAATAACCACAACCTCTTCCTCTTCCTGTGCCCATGTCAGCAGACACTCCCTGCTGGCCATCCAGTCATGTGAGCCCCACACTTAGGAGTCACCCTCGGTACCTCCCTTTCCTTTCTTCTTTCACAACACAATCCACTAGCAAGTGCTGCCTGCTCTATTTCCAGAGCATAACTTGAATTCAACTCCTTTCTTTTCATTTCATTTGCTACCGCTCTGGTCCCAATACCTATCACTAGTCATCTGAATTAATTTAACAGCCTCTTAACTGGTATCCTTCATTTACTTTTGAAAAATTATTTTTTAAAACCAGTTTTAGATTTACAGAAAACTTGTGATGATATCACAGTCTTTATATACCCTGAACACAGTTTCTGCTAGTATTAACATTCTCCATTTCTGTGGTACATTTGTTATAATTAATGAACCAATACTGATACATTTTTTATTAACTAAAGCTCATCGTTTATGGAGATTTCCTTAGTTTTTCCCTAATGTCCTTTTTCTGTTCCAGAATCTTACCCAAGGTACTGCTTAGTTGTCATATCTCTTTAGGCTTCCCTTTGCTGTGACAACTTCTCAGACTTTCCTTGTTTTTGATGCCCTTGACAGTTTTAAAGGGTATTTACCCTTCGTACTCTTTGTGTTCACTAACTGCTATTTCGTGATGTTGGGGCATTGTGGACGTGGAAGAGGTGTTAATAGAAAAGGGTAGTAGCTTATGTGGCTTTTGCTGTCATAACCTGGCTTGGAGCTTCCTGCATGTCAGATTTCCAAACACCAATTTTCTTTCATGGGTCACTTTTGTGGATTTTTTGGAGATTCTCTGGGGACTTTTGATCCAGCACTACTCCCGAGTATAAGTAACACACTCTGTGCCTACTATTGCTGATGTCTTCTTATCAGTTTGTAGTTCTCAGGTTAAGTATGCAGAGCCTCTTATTACTCAATTCCTTCTGCCCTAGCCAACTTTTTGGGTAGAGACCTTGCAAGATGACCCAAGCTAGGCTTCACTGAACTTCACTGCTACTTTGATAAGGTCTGAAGTTCTCAGTTAACACATTGGGAAAATTTCAGCCCAAATTCTTCATGGATAGGCTACTCTCACATAAACCTTATATCTTTGTTTCACTATCACAGGGGCTTCAGGCAACAGTAAGTCTCCACTTTCTGGATCCTCTAAATTCTAGAAGACACATATCAATTCTCTATGTAATTCCTCATTTCCGTGAAAACCATGTTTGGTTAAATTTGGGGGAAACTGAAAATCACGCCTGAGGAAGCTTTAGGCTACATTTTTATGTGCAGCTTGGGTTTCTAATTTGACTTTGAGATTTTCTAAAATATCTCTTCTATTGTTTACTGCCTTCATTAGGTTTTAAATTTGGTAACTGTGATAGCAGTTTGATATTCTTGAAATATTCTTAGATATTCTTAGAATACATTCCTTTCGGACCACAAAGGATTCATTCACGGAAAGTTTTAAAATGAGCTACTGTGAGAGGAATTCAGACTCTGACCTGCCTTGATTAGTTCAAGATTTTGGTCTGCCTTTATTCAGGAGAGTTAGATTCACTGTGCCCCCCACCACCTGGAGGCCCCCTCCCCCAACACACACGCGCACACACACACACACACACACACACACACGGACGTCATGGCTCCCATGCTACTTGCAGTTTAGCATGCTTTGGAGGCATTTGGTGCTGGCCAGTTGCCCCCAAAAGCTTGAGATATGACAATATATAATGTAATAGGGTGTGGTTAGAATGTGTCACAGAAATGTATAAGGAAAGTCATGTTCAGAGACAGAGAAATGCTGCTATTTATGTGAGTGTCTGCTGGGCTTCCCGTTGAAATGATCATGGACTCAAATAACTGAAATTTCTGAGCAGAAACACCTCATTGCCTTTGACCAACATGGAAAGTGATTAGGACTCATATGCTAATTTATAATACTCTTGGGAAGATCCACTCTGTTTACACCGCCAGGGCTACCCTCCAAGGGGCTAGTGAATGAAACTTGGAGGCTCAGAAGCAGCCAAATAAAATTCACATAGTGTCAACTTACAGTCAGGAATTATTAAACCATCCTGAGCTTCATTGCTACTCTGAAGACCCTCTAAGTCTTTCTGTTGGTGAAGAATAGAGCTGAGGAAAAGAAGTCAACATTAAAAGCTTTCTGGGTGCAGGAGCTCTTTTCCTAATGAAGGTCAGATCTTAATGCTGGGATAGTGTGCAGACACCCCTTCACTCCTTCAAGACAGAGCCCCTGAAAGAGAGGTGTCAGGGGACTCTCCAAGACAGCCGAGCTCTGACTGAGAACCGCACTTCTGATTACTCCCTGAGAGGCTCTGCCCATGCAGGTGTTCATTCCCCTACTGGTCCCAGGCTCCAAGTGAGGTAGAGACTCATTCCTCTGTTTAGGTTGAAGGGAAGAGGGACATCTAGTGGTAGTCTGCAACAAGGAGGACTCTTCCCAGAGAAACCATTTAAGTGCCAAATAGCTGGGACAGAGCTTGGGAAGTGACAGCCAATTAAATATGGAATCAACTGTGTTTGCTTCCCAGGAATTTGCCTGTCCCTCAGCCTCAAGTATGGTAGGAGGGACTGTGGTTGTCCACCTGGAAGATGTCCAGAAGCAGGTCACAAGGACACTTACAGATATCTCCAGAAAAAGAAAGAAAGTGGGCAAGTTAGACTGTAAATAAAAAGAATTTCTGGGATCCCTACTTAAAATAAGAATTTTCTTGTGTGTATGTGTGTGTGTTGGAGGGGGAGATGGTAATTTTGACCAGAGGGGCAGGAAGATGTAATAAAAATAGTTAATCTATGTAAATCATTTCAGCAACCCATTTCCCCCAAGAGAAAGCTGTTTTCTCACCTTGGCTGTTCCCTGTCCACCACCCTCTGAGGAACATACATTTCTCTCTATCCCACCAGGTCCCAGAAACAGAAAAAGGGCACAGAAAGACCCGGGTGGGGAGGGGAGCATCATGGTGGGGGAGAGAGATATGAAGTTAATCTTTACAGTAACTCAGAGGGAAGACAAGGAAGGTTTTGAATTCAGTACCATTTACACTCTTTGTTGTTTTTGAGAGTTGTGTGTTTACAAATGAATTTTGTGGGCTGTTTTTGACTATGTTTCTTTGAATGTGACAGCAGCCAGGTCCATTTATGTCCATGATTATAAGTCATGAGTCAGTCCTGGTTGCCATGTCTCCCTTGCTGCTTGCTTCTAACCTGGGCTCAGAATTCTGGCTTTTCCCTGAAGTGACTCTCCAAGCTTCTGCATGTGAACATCTGATTCTGATCACCCTGCTTCTGTGGCAGAATGGACTTGATCCTTAACTCCCCATTTTATCAACTTAGCCCATCTTCAAACTCTTCCCGACAAATCCAGTTCCTGATGTTCTCTTCCAATATTCTACTCCCGGTGTTCCTCTTCAAATGGTTCTGTCAGCTCTGTAGAGCAAG
>NW_012140858.1:730114-732369 GCF_000956105.1 Propithecus coquereli | reverse complement strand
ATTGCACATGTCTGTTGGTCCTCTGAGGGTCAGCCGATCGAAGCTGGACTCAGGTCAGCTCCTTGGAGAAGTTCTCCAAGTGTTTCTTATGCTTCTTTTGGGACAGGCTCAGGCGTGTTCTTCTCATAGTGATGTCAGAAGTTTGTTTAAAGGGGCTTGGAGCTGGCACATTATCATCTCTGCTTCTGTGCCGTTGGCCAAAACAAGGCACAAGGCCAACCCCAAAGTTAAGATGTGGGGAATTATACTTTGGTCATGATGAGGCCATGGCAAAAATGTAAATGCTGAGTGGTAAACAGTTGGGGCCACTAATGCAATCTGTCACACTGGGAATAAGGGAAGACTTCTTGTGAAAGGGCAAATGAACTGCTCCTAGGGGGATGAGAGGAGGGAAAGCCTTGGGGTTTGGAATGGAATTCCAATAGAAGAAACAGAGAGTAGGAAGGCAAGGATACATGGATACAAGGATATATGATGTGTTTGGGAAAATAGAGGTAATAATTGAGGTGCAAGGGATATGGGAAGGAGACTGAAGATGAAAATCTAGAGGTAAAATGAAGCCAGACCATGGAGGGCCTTGCATACAAAACAAAGGGGCTTAAATGACTTTAGAGCCATGGAAAAGCCATTTAAAAGTCTTGGATTTGCCTTTGATACAGGTCATTATGGGAGGAGTATGTAAGAAACATTGGCATGGTCCAGAAAAGAGTCGGGAGCTCAGCAGAGAGGATTGAGAGGCTACTGAAGGAGATGTCACACAATCTTGAATTAAGGCAATGGAGGGAGGGAAGATGAGGAGCTAAGGGATGTAAACAAAGTAGAATCCACAAGACTTGATGGTCTAGTTGTTGGAGTTATGAAAATAATCCTTGCTTCTCACACTTGATATTCGAAGTGGCATCCTGGTAGCATCAACTTCACATGAGGAGTTAATTTTCTGATTTGGACAGTGTGGGGAGGCACAGGGGCAGACACTTAGTTCCACTGGGGCCTGCTGAGTTTAGGTCTCCATGCTTTGTTCAGGTGGAGATGTCCAGTTTACAGTTCTGGGTTTCAGGATAAAGACCTGGGACTTGAATCTGTGGATTTGGATGAGGCTCCCCAGAGAAAGTGATTTAAACCCAAATAACTGAGTACTGAAGACAGATCCTAGATGCGAGGGGTGAGATAAAGGATAAGGAGAACAATCAGCCGACAGGTAGGAGGAAAACCAGAAAGGTGGTGCCACAAAAGCTCCAGGAGGAAAGGTGATCAGCAGGTTCCAAAGCCATGTAGAGGTTAAGTGAGATGTTTATAAAGAGTCTGTTGGACCTGGGAACCAGCAGGTTCTTGGTGACATCGATGAGGCTAATTATAGTGGAATGGTAGGTTAAGTGGCTCAGCCAAGCTCATGCATAATAAATATTTAAATGGCTGATTTGGGACTCAGACCATAGGTTCTGACTTTAAGTCCGTTTTTATCTGGTACACCCAGCTACTGATGTATTTCTAAAGATAAGTTAATTGACTGACATCTTAGCCACCAAAGCTTTTGTGGGAGGGAAGAGAGTAAAGATGCATAAATAGACGGTTTATCAAAAATTACCTCATAAGTTCATTAAGTCAAAGCTATTGGATATCCTAGGAAAACCCCTAGTTGAGCAAATACATCTGGGCTCCTGGATATGCAAAGCTGAGGGTTCCCTTCAGCCTGATCCCTGGTGACTCCAGGAGTCTGTAAGATGCTCCATGACATTGTCACTCTGTAATTTCCTTAAAGCCACACAGACTTCAAAGGACTCCAGGTTTATTCTTTTTGCTCCACACTACTGGAGGTCAGGGAAGAAGGGAATCCACAGTATTGGCTCTTAGCTTTTCCACTCTTCCTTTGCAAAAGTTCTTTCTTTTTCCACATGGGTGATAAATCTTGTAACTAATAAAATGTCAAATCACCATAATCTAAAGATCTGTGAAAACTCCTCTCCTCTTCCTTCCAGTTAAAATACTGACACACAAAAATAAACTATCTGTCCAACATTGCGGTTTTAAGCACTTTTCCAGGCAAAATAGGCAAGGGAAAGAATGTAAAGAATCTTAACTGGTATGCATTGTTGGGAGGTGAAGCAGGACTTAATGGTTTCCAGTTTATGGGGACTGTTTAGCCTGAAAGACAGATTGGAGTTCTAACATCCCACTCCCTTTGCCACCCCCACACACATTTAGCTTGTTGGGTTTTTTCCCATAGACTTTCCCTTTTTTGTATCACTGAAATTTTG
>NW_012140858.1:729423-730064 GCF_000956105.1 Propithecus coquereli | reverse complement strand
TATAGGCAATGCTGGGAACATTTGCACCACAATGGAGTATTCTTTTTAGGTATCTTCAATTTAATACCAATGGGGAGATATTCTCAGGCTTCCAGAAAAAAAGTTTTACTTCTCTCCTGGAAAACAGAATGTCAGAGGTAAAATCAATCAGAGAAGGTGAGTTAATTTGAATAACTAAAGCTGATGGACAGTTGTAACATCTAGTGTAGGAAGGGTTATTATGAACAAGATTGGGACCAGCTGCTTTCACATGTGTTTGTTAAAAGCCAGAACAGGCTATAGATAGTGCGTGGGGCGACCAAATAGGGTGGATACCTTGGATTTGCAGGTGAGGTCTGAAAATTCATCCTCTGAAGATGAAATAAAAATGAGCCTCTCTTCCATTCACATAAGCACCCAATCAAAAAGCGAAGTGAATTTGCTGAGGAAATATTTCAAAGTCTTCAGCAAAAGACCAAAGTATGCCTCATGTTCAATCAAGAAAACCAGTCAGGGGTAAATATCTGACATATAATTGAAGTGAACAGTAATCTTTTCAATTGTCATGTATCAGAAGGACTGGTAGTCTGTGTAGAGTCTAGAAATCTAGAGCCAAAGAGTGATTCATTTGTCTCCAATACAGTTTGGAGATGTGGCTATAA
>NW_012140858.1:723983-725648 GCF_000956105.1 Propithecus coquereli | reverse complement strand
ACTACTAGTTTGAGTTTTCATTTTTGTAATATAATATAAGAAGATAGTAGTATAGCAGAGTAGTTAAGAGAATGTGTTCTGAAGACAGACTGCCTGAATTTAAGTCCCACTCCCACTATTTACTAGTTGTATAACTTGGGCAAGGTTGTTGGCCTCTCTCTACCTCACTTTCCTCGTCTGTACACCAGGGATATTAGCTCCTACCATGTAGGATTGTGCAAAGATACACTAGATTATGCAAATGACATTGGTATGATGCCTAGGGTGATCGGGGCGGGGCAGTGACAGCTGTCACAGCAGTGACAGCTAAGGGGAGTGGGATTTCTTTTTGAGATAATGAAAATGTTCCCAAATTGATTGTGGTGCTTAATGTACAACTCTGTGAATATACAAAACGACAGTGAATTGTACACTTAAAAAATGACTGCATTGTATTGAATGTTTGTTCCTAATAAATATTAGCTGACAATATTCATGTTGATAACAATATTTTAATGTTGTGATTGAGACCTTGGGTTTTACAACAGGATTACCTTGCCCAGCTCAACCACGAACTAGTTGTGTAACAGACAAGTTACTTAACCTTTTATGTGTGTTAGTTCCCTCGGTGAAAAAATGAAAATAATAATAGTATCTACCTCCTGGGTCATTATAAAGAATAAATATATTAATACACTATAATACATAGCATATTAATACTTAGAATACTAAATTAGTTTAAGTACTTAATACATCTACATTTTGTTCTACTCTACCATTTAGTTCTTTACATGTAAGTTATCTGAGGGTTATTTTTATTTATGAGAGTTGGTCTGCTCACACTCTATTCCCTCTCCTTCTAATGCCCTTCCTTGCATTGCTCAGGCTGAAAACTCAAACCTGCAGTTCCCACACATCTGTGCAACTAGTGTTTCTGATGTGATTTAGGTTTTGTTGATTGAATGTACTTGCATCAGACTCGACTTTGCAAGTGAGTTGTGGAGAGAAAGTGAAATGACATCCCTTTCACTGATGCAGAAACTAGCAAAGGCTGTATGGTTTCAGATCTGGCCACTGTAGAAGCAACTTAGCAACTTGGCACTAACTCTCCTTGCCCAGACTTACCATTTGGTTTTGGGCATTATTCCTGGGAGTATAGCCTACAGTCTTTTTTTCTTTTTTGCAGTTCTCTTAATGATTCTGTAAGCCATTTAGTACCATGTAATAAATTCCCGTCTTCTTAAACTAGCTAATGAAGATACTGGGTTTTTGCAACTGTATGTGACATATGCACAATGGTTCTAACTTTATTTTTCACAAATATAATTCTCTAACTAATCTATCTTCTTCCCACTGATTTAAAGTATAACTTATATCATGTGTCAAATATTTGTATATTTTTTAATTGATTTTTTTAAATTAATTTTTTTCTTGTTCATTGTACTGCCAATACCACACTTTTTTGATTACTGTAGTTTATGGCAATCTTTAATATGTGTTTGGACAAGGGTTCCCAATTAATTACACATTTTATAAGACTCATGGGCTTTTCTTTCAGATTAATACTTTTGTCAAGTTTTAAATGCATCTTCATTGAATTTTAATTGAATTCAAGACATAGCTTACATCTTATAGTATTTATAGTCCAATATGAAAACACATCTCTCTATTTAAAGTCTTTATTTG
>NW_012140858.1:717157-723563 GCF_000956105.1 Propithecus coquereli | reverse complement strand
AAAGGTTTCTGCTGTGCTCCATTCCTTTTTGACTGTGATGCAGCATATACTTATCCTCCATTCTGTCTGTTCATTCCAAGATTCCCTTGCTTAGCATGATCTTACTATTCCATGTTTAGCCACAAATGGTCTGATCATTTTCCCAAGGGAAGATAACCCAAATTCATATCACTAGGAGCCTCTGTTCTCTGAGTCCAGATCTCTTCCTGATATTCCTTCCTTTGGTATTTCTGTGGCAAAGCCATCATGTGCAAAAGCTATTTCTGAAAAGGGTGAAAATATCCAGAGTTAATATGAGTGGAGAGAAATAGGCACCTGTTGTTGAGTAAAAGTGAATCCCATGCACTTTATGGAGAACTATTTGGAAATATGTTTCAATGTGCATATGCTATGTTAACGAAAATTGGTTGTAAGTAACAGGAAGTAATAAAGAAAAGGGGTTGGGGAATTTACCGTAAGAATACAGAAATGTTACGGGCAATCCAAGAGCAGAGTTGCAGTTGGGCCTTAAAACAGTACTAGAACTAGAATATAAGGGATGTCAAGAGCTCAGTCCTTGAGTTTCACGTCTCTCTCCTCTGTGTATCTGTTTCTCCCATCTGTGCTTGTCTGCTGTTCATGTTTATTCTTGTCATGGATAACTAGCATAGACGCCTCCAAATTCTGTGTCCTTTATCTCATTTGTTCCTCTTCGACCCTGGTGTTTAGCCTCCCTATATGGTCACTTGGTGTTCTAAGCTCTTAATTTTTGGCTTCAGTCTGTCCTCAGCTTTGGTCAATATTTACACTTTGCCATTTTGTCTATCTTCTCCCAGGTGTCTGACCTTAGTTTTGGGCTTTGTTCCTACTGGCTTAGCAATAAGCTATAATTGGCATTTTATCACCACATAAAGCATCTAAAACTACTATTTCAATAAGGAGATAAGTGACTTTTAAAACTTTTTAGACTTTTTTAATTTTTTAATTTTTATTATACAGTGATTCTCAAAATAAATTACTGACACCCTCCCCCCAACCCCTTGTAATTAGGGTAAGTGTTAGAACAGAGATTTTGTACTGTTTTGGGTGTGGGGTCTACTTGAAAGGGAAATAGGACTTGTTCAGGCATCATCTTGGTTTGAGGCTACCAATCTCTGCCCTAGGATAGCAAGGATGTAAACCAGCTGGATCTCTCATTTCAGCTTACTTGGCTTATAATAACAAATGACTCAGCTTGGGATTTTAGAAAAAAATGAGTCAACCCAAACTAAGGAATAAAGTATAGTACTTACGTTTCATAACCTTAGTCATCACAGCCCACCCCACCTCTTTCTCTCCATATGCATATCTACAGTATGTCTCTATTGTTAGCTACCTGTTCTTATTACTAGGCTATTGGTTACATCTTGAGCCTGGAGTAATCACTACTAGGTTGGTCTTCCTTGGACAACATGTCACATGGAATATTCCATGTTAATTACTTCACAGAAGTTCCTGGTTCATAATAGACCAAGTTTAGTCTTTAAGGTAATTTCTGCTGTGACTCTATGATTTCATCAACTTTTCTCATTATTTTGGGATTTGGGGGCTTCTCTTTTGCTATCTGTGAAATGTAGAGAGGCTGGAATTTTGTCTGTTTTATAATGTTAATGGTTCTAGGGGAAAATGCCATCTAAAAAATTACTGAAGCTGTGGTGGGAGAGGGTTCTCTGGCTTCAGGCCAGAAGAAGAGTATATTTTAAGTTGGATGTTTCCTGAAAGATTTGCCCCGATTGATCAGAAAGCCTTTCTTCTATAGTTGCTTTCTATTTACCAATATTTAACATCCCCTGGGCAGGTAGAGTTAAGAGCATGCACTTAAAGGCTTTCTGGGATAATGCTGCTGTTTTTCTAAAAATGGAAAACTTAAATTAATGTCCAAACTATTTATGATTTTAATCATCATATGATTGTGTGGGCTGATGTTTAACGTGTGGAGAAAATATTTCTAAGAAACAAGACAGCATACTTAATACAGTAATAATCATCTACTTTTAAGCATGCTAGAATAGAAGTAACTGGATATAACAATCTGAAGTCATTAAAAATGTTTTTTTATTCGTTCTTGATAGTATAGTTTTCCAAAAGACTGTTAGTAGTTACTCTTGTTTGTTCACTAAAAAGGTGTTTAGAGAAATAAACCATCCTCCTCTTTAAAAATTGGCTCTGATTAACAGGCACTCTCCTTATTTTCAAACAAACAAGTGAAATTTTATAATGTTGGTTATTTTGGTTATTAGTTAACTTGTAAATTGTGGTTAACAGATATTTTGTATGGAAAATTAATTGCTTCATTCTTGCAACTAGCATTCTTCTCCACAGCCTGAATTTTTTTTTTTTTTTTGGTTTTGGTGAGCTATTCAGTACACATACTCTCCTAATCTTCTCATGTATGTGTCAGCTGCTGGTTCCTATCCAAATGTTGAACTCATTTGACTAAGCACTGCCAGGGCCTTTTCTGAGCGATTTCCCCTCTCCCCTTCCCACTTCTGGAGACTATTTATCCTGAATGCCCCTGTCTGGGAAAGATTATCTTGGCAAAGAAGGGGGACTTTGGGAAATAAGAGAAGGCAGCTTCTTTGCTGCCAAGCAGAAGTAGTGCCTCGCTGACTTCAGAGAAATGTTGGTGGGAGAAGTGGGAAGCTCAGAGTGTCCCTCAGTCTTTAAGAAGTGTAAGTGATCTCATTCTTTGCCTTACATGACTTCAATCCCACAAAGCAAAGAAGGATGCCTGAGAGCTTGACATTCAAGCTGATCAATCCTCTTTTTACATAGCCTTGGATCCAACAAAAGCAATGCTTGATTTGGAGTCACTAAGATGATGCTGTGGAGCACTCAAAAACAAGGCTTTATGGGACTTTGTTACTATAGCGCGTTACATGGCTGTCCTAGCCAGCAGAGTGGTGTTCAAATCGTATGCTCTGTGGCCAAACCATTATTAAAATGTTGACATACTTCTGAGATCCTCTGAGTCTTCCTTGGATCCACTCAGGTGTTATCATCTGGCAAGAGAGGGGCCTTCAGGCCTCCTATGGATGGCAATCTTTCTAATCCACCCATGCTTGGGCCATGTCAATTAGGAAATATTTTGATTATCACTTCTAATTCCAGTCTTCTTTCCAGTTATTCCTCCTGCCAATCCATTCATTCATTTTTAATTCATTTATTCAACAAGTACTTCCTACTTACCTGCTAAAGGCAAGGCATTGCTGTAGGTGCTAAAGAATCACTAGTGAATAAGATGGACAAGGTCCCTGATCCAGTGATGCATTCATTCCAGTAGAGAGAACAAACAATAAACACGAACACAACGATATAAACAGGATAATTTCAGTAACGATGGGTGCTATGAAGGCAGTGTAAAGTGAACGTGATCATTGCCAAGGACAGGTTCATTAGGTGGTGGGTCAAGGAAGGCCTTCCAGAGGAGGAACATTTAGCCAACTGAGACTTGAATGGGCCGTTCTTCTGATCTCTGTTGGGCTTGATGGTGTTTTAAAAGGCAGCAGGCTGCTCCTAGGGCTCTACTCGGTGTGTCTCTCACATTATGTCCAGAATCCAATGAGTAATACAAAAGAGAAGGAACACATTTTTCCGGAGTATGCGTGTGTCACATTTGCTACTATCATCGGCTAAACAAAATCACATGGATGAACCCCAAGTCAAAGAGGGAAAGCACCACAAGGTTAAATAGTGAAGGACTTGGATAAAGTGAAGGGTGAAGAAGTGGGATCACTAAGACAATCAATCAATCATATATTCTTCTATTGACTTTCCTCTTTTAGCTAAAATATTTAAATTTTAAAAACCTTGTTTTTTTTCTCCTTTTCTAGAGCAACCTGTTCTTGTATTAACAGTTTTGGATGTAATATCTCACTATCTTCTCAAACTTCTCTGAGAATGCTAATTAGAATTTTTTTCCCCTTGCTCTTCTCAGTTCTGTAAATAATTGCTTTTTCCTTGGGGGTCATTATTATTTTTTGCACTTTGCCCATTTTGGTCCCTGTCATTGGTGCTATGGTTTGTGTCAGATGTCTGCTAATGCTTGGCTTTCTGTTCTTTCGTGAAGGAATGGGTTGATTACCATAAGGCACAGCTATGAGCTTTTTTTATAGGGTTTTCCATTTGGGTATTTGCCTGTTTGCTTGTCACTTTTGCTCTCTAGATTAGAACCTGCCAACTAAACCAAGGATGCAGTAAGCTGCCCTGTTATTTTACTCTGAGGTGCCAGTATCCACAAAGGCAACCCTGATCCTATCCAGATAAATTAATTGAGACTTTAGAGAATAGCTTCTATATGTCGTATGGGGTTAAATGTTGGCTGCAGCCATCACTCTGCATGGTCAGGGACCTGGGAACAGAGTGAATGGCTGAGAGGAGCAGCTGTTCCATTAGCTGAAAGAGATTTCTCTTCTCTTTCCCATTCCACCCTCTATACCTGCCTCTGCCTAGCTAAAAGCCTCTCAAGGGTTTAGCTGAGAAGTATGGTTTCTGCCTTCCCTGTCTCATTCTCTTGTTTCCTGTACTTTGCTATCTGTCAGCATGATCCTATCTACTTTCCATCTTCCAGAAATTTTTCATATCTGCAGTCTACTGAGGCCCCAGGCGGTGAGACAAACACATGTATGTCCTCTTCCATCTTGAATTGGAAGCTCCTGTAAAATTTAAAACCCCACAACAACCCCTCCCAAGTAGTTAAGATCACCAAACATTAAATGCATAAGTTAAGGAAGGATTTACTTATGAATTACATAAGGATTTACTTATGTAAATCAATTTATATTTAACATTGTTCATTTTGTTTCACTTATAGCATCTTACTATTCACTTTTTCCTTTTAAACAAACAAACAAAAAAAGAAGATTAATTTTAAAGATTTCCTTTGAAAAGATACACACCAATAAAATACATTGTCGGTTATCTTTTGGTGTTAATTATTCCAGGAGCAAAGAGCCCATAGCAATTATAGGTTTAATCTAACTTTAACTGGACATTCTTTCCCTTAAAACTTTTCTACAGTTCTTAAAACCTTCTTTAATCTGTCTAGGAAAGACATATTTTAGATATGAATGAGGATTTTTCTGAAACCCTTCTACTGAAAAAAATCTCAAGTACAGTAGACCCTTCTCTCCCCTCCCAAACTTCCACCCCCCGCCCCCATCTGTCCCCAGCAAAGAAATTTCCTGGAGATAAACTGTTCTCAAGCCAACAGTTCTGCCCAGGAGATTCCAGGCTCACAACTGCTTAGGCAAACTGCCCACCCTACCCTGCTGGTCTGCAGTCAGGGATTTTCCAACAACACAAAGCTCTAGTTTAGTTGTTCCCATTTTTGAGTTTAAGGTTTAGGGAGGGTGAGCAATTCTTTCATCCCTTTGCCTTAAAGTTTTGGTGGGAGGCTTCTCCCTTTTGCTTGGCTTGGAGAAATGAAAAGAAAATACTGACTACATACACACAATGTCATTGTAAATGGCTCTCAACACATTCATACTAGCATGACTTTTTTTTTTTTAGAACACTGGAAAACTTATCTCTGGATGGAATTTTGTTTGATCAGTGAATCACGAAAGGTGTATAATTGTAATTTACTAGAACTTAAGCAGAAAATATTTTGGGTTGTTTTGGAATCTGCTAACTTCAACTAACTAGTACATACTAAAAGAAGAAAAGAATATATATTAAATCAATTAGCCCTTCATATGCACATTGTACTTATAATACTACTGTGGGGGCTCTTGTACCCTACATATCTCTCAGCATTTGATCTATTTTTAATTAAACTATTTTATTTCAATTGATCTTTTTTTGTTTGTTTACGTTAGGTAGGAGGTAGAGCCTTTGGAATGGGAAACAGCTTGGACCATGGTCTCTGGCTGTACACACTAGGATGTGACCATGCCTCATATGTCTATGCCTCAGTGGTCACAATCTGGGCGACACACAGATAAGCTTTCTGCTGTAGGGACCAGGAAGGATCCAGAGACACTGCATGTAGTAATAATCCTGGATCCCCTTTCATTGCTTTAATAAGGTCAGGTCTTTTTACCACTTGCCCAGATCCTGTCCTAAAGGACAGAGGATGGATCTATCCATCTGAGAATCTGAGAGCCATGGAATTTCATACAAGGGGACCTGTTTAAATGTTATTGGACCAAGTTTACTATAGTAGACTAAAAGATAGGTTTTCTTTATACACAGCAGGTGGGAATACTTGAGGAAGCAATAAAGACTACAAATAGAGACATTGACCTCTGGAACAGGACTGAGAATCCAGAGATGAAACCAGCTGCATATGGTAATCTAATCTTTGACAAAGCTGACAAAAACATACACTGGGGAAAAGAATCTCTTTTCAATAAGTGGTGCTGGGAAAACTGGATAGCTACATGCA
>NW_012140858.1:708493-715787 GCF_000956105.1 Propithecus coquereli | reverse complement strand
AAAAAAAAAAAAAAAAAAGACTACAGTTCTGTATTTTCTCTTGCTGTAAATAAACCTGTGACTCTGATAGTATATATATTTAATGATATTTTCCCAGCTTGGGATACAAACATGTTCACGTTTCTCATTTTTCTAATTACTAATTCAAATGCCCACAAATTCTTCCTCTTGAGTTCCCTCCTTCTTTATCCTTAATTGTCAAAGGACCCCAGCCAAAAGGGACCAGCTCTGCTTCAACATTCTAGAAGAGACAGGGAACTGTAAGCAGGAATCATTCCATCAGCTCTAGTGCTGCAGTTATTGCCCATAACACTATTGCTGCTGGAGACCTGCTGTGCGCAGCCCAGTGGATACTGGTCCACTGTCCCAGTGATCTCTCTAGCAAGACTTTTTGTGAGTTCCTGGTCCAGAGGTGCTTCCCACTTCAGCCTTATGTTGCTACAGAACTAGCCTCTCTTTCTAATTTTCATACTTTGCATTGAGCTCCAGGATAATCTCAAACTTCCCTTTTCTTCTGGTGAGTGTTTTTTGGGGGGGGGCGGGGAAACGGGCTTTGTTACTCCTTTTTTGTTAGAAGAACTTGGCTAGACCATTACAATCCATTCTTACAAGATCTTCTAATTTTGGATCTCAAGCATAAGGAGTTGAGCTTCCTCCAAGAAACCACTGGCATCCTGAAAATTGTTCTATCCCACCTTCAAGGTATATCAAGATGTCTATGGGAAAAGCAGACTCCATCAAGTGACAGAAAGGTTCTCCTTTGTCCTTCAGTCATGAAATTAATGACCTCATCCTACATTTGCTTAACTAAGCAGGGGCCCTCAGTGATATATCCTGAAATTTATCCCAAGAATACAGATACTACAAAAAGATTTTTTAGTGTTATTTAAAATGATGCAAAATGTATGACAATTCGTATGCCCTATATGATCATTTGTTGAAATATTACTTTGAGTTTTCCTTTTGCTGATGGAAAATTTAGAGATATTTGAGATGCTTTTCTCTCTGGAATTTGTTCCCAATTTTGAGGCCTTTGTTTCCTTTGCCACAGTTGTTTTTGCAGTGCCTAAAGCCTAAGTTGAATACAAGCTTTCTCCTTGGCACTTGGGAAAGCCTAAAACAATTGGAGAGATTATGTTAAGTGTCTCAGAAGGGAGGGTGGAGAGGAAAATGCTCCTTTTGGAGGAGTGGGGTAGGAAGGCAGCAAGAGAATGGAGAAGATTCTCCAATGCTGAGAAGGGGACAGAGGTCCCTGGGTTTCAGTGGTGGTGGGAACCCACTCTCTAGGTGCCCTGGTGAGGTGGCATGACCCTCAGGATGAATAGTTGCTTAGAGCACCTAAGATGGACTGTAGGCACAGGAGTTCTTATACTGACTCTACGATGATGTGAATGTCCAAGTGTGGTATAGATGTGGCACAGGTCCCAAACTTCAAGCGATTACATAGACTTGAACAATGGGCATCTCAGTTGTGTCCAAGATAACCCAAAACCTAGAATGTCTTTCCCAAATATTGTGCTCTTCTTAAGACCCCAGAGCCTTTGCTTTAACCATTTTGACAGGAGTTTGTAGGCCCAATAAAGACTAATAATAAAAATGAATTTCTGCTTTGAGTCAAGAGATCATGATTTTGCCAACTACTGCTTTTGTCATCTGTGAGAATCATTTTTCTTGCCCACAAAGTGAGGTCACGGACTACTAAGTTTCTATAATTCTATCTCTGAATTTTCAGTACAGTGAAATAGGTTCTCCATTACCTCAGGATAAATTTTCAGAGGAGACTTTTAGGATAAAAGCCATGGGCTTAGAGATATAATAAACCCTGCAACTCTGACCTCTTCACCTTCCCCTTGTTCTTGTCTTGAGACTGCTTTGCAGTGAGTTACTCATAGATAATAAGGGTCCCATTCCCTACTTGTTTTTGTTCTCCTATGGGAGGCTAGAATAGACTAACTTGCTCTCGTCTTATTTGCTTGCCTGGCTTGGACCTATCCTTTAAGACTTATTTCAGGAACTTTCTTCCTTAGGAAGCCCTCCCCGACTCCATGGCTTGAGTTAAGTTCCCTTTGCTGTGTGCTCTTGCAGTAAACTGCTCTATAGCACTGGTCCACACTGTTGTTATACCTAAGCAATTTGTCTTCTGCAATACAATCATGACTTAAAAAAAAATCCACAGAAGATTCTGTTGCCTGTCAAATTTATCCAAGGTGGACATTCACGGAGGGATGCAAAATTGTATCTGAATGGTAAAATGGTTAAGAGTATACATTTTGGAACCAAGTTGCATAGGATCAATCTTGAACCCATCACTTACTCTGTAACCTGGTCTAGATTACATACTCTCCCTGGAAGTATATATCCCATAAGATTGTTGTGAAAATTAAGTGCATTTATATATGGTGCTCAGGATAGTACCTGCCACATGATAACTCTGTTATTACTTGAACCAAATACTATTATATTTATGCAGAGAATTCCAGGACTCTTCAGAGTTCTCTGTGGGAATATGGTAATATGGGACTAGCTGGGGCCTGGACCATAACCCTTCTCCTTCCATTTCCCACCCTGGGGTCTGCCTAACACATGAAGGGCCTTGTGTATAATTTGTGTCTATTCTCCTCATAACAGCTGCTTCTTGGTCAACCCCCAGCCAAGAGGTGTGCCCACCAGGGCACTGTGTGTTCTGGTTTGGAGGGACTCAGAAAAAGGTCTGTGTCGGAGCTGAAATTCTGGAGTCCCTCACATCTGAAACATGGTTTAAAAGAAGGGATACAGGCTCTAGGTAGTCATAGCCCCTTTTCCCCTTGGACCCTCACCCCATGAGGAGGACTGTGGCCAGAGAAGGACCAGGGTAAAGTCCTCTTAATCATAGTGCCCAAGTCAGGGCCCTCTCTTGCCCAGGTCTAAGGTTGGTACTGGTCTGTGCTGTGGGTTTTTCACACCAAGTGAGACTCACTGGTGCCAGTTGATGGATTACATTGTTTGGTGCCAAGCTTGGAATTTTCCTTGCTGAGCAAGTCCCTTTTGTGGTATTTGTGAAATATTGTCAAATCTGCTTTGAGAACTTTCCCAAGTGTGAGTGAAGATGTGAAATCTTTGACAACAGAAAGAATTATTGTTTACTAAATTCTGACTGGACACTTCCCCTTTCTCATTTCCAGCACATAGAGGCATAGGCATCCAGGAATGTTCTCATCAGAGTTATAGAAAATCCTCATTTTTTTTTTAAATGCTGAGAACCCAGATTGGAACCATAAGAGAAATTAGGGATATGGTATAATTTATAAATACTAAACGGGATAGATTTTCTCCTGCTTCTTTTTCTTCCTCTTTCCTTGTCTGTTCTCAGCATTTGTGATACTCTGAGAACTCGAAAAACCTGGGAGAAATGCATATATTTTTAGTAATGGGTAGTAGTTTCTTATAGGGAAGACTTAATTAATGGACTAAATGTGTACTGTTGTTATGATATAGAGAAAAGATAGAATAGGCACTTTCTATCTTGTTCCTTTTGTAGCCAGCTCAAGTTGAATCTAGAAAGTTTTTTCTTTCCTCTGAAGTTCAGCTCCTTCTTCAGCAAGAAGAAAGGCAGGATCCTGGACCAAGCAAAAAGAATTAATTTTGTTACCATGACTTATGCCAAATCTGCTAGCAATGTGAAGGGAGGTCTTCAACATACAAGGCTAGCATGTCACTATTCCATAACTAGATGACTTCATCTGTAAAAATAAGCCAGACAATAAGGAATCTTTCCAAATTGAAAGCTTGGAAGTCAAGAAACTCGAGACTTTGAATTTAAGATGGTAATTTCAGCATACTTTACCTTTTAACATTTTCCTCTGTTCCAAATTCCAATGAAATCAATCAAAACATCCAGTAAGAGGGAGCATTATATCATTAATGGAAACTAGGGAAGGGTGCCATCCATATATCAGAAATTTGGGGGTTTTCTTAAATAAGATAGAAGCAGGTGAATTTGGATTAATGGCACATGAAGGAAGACTGTCTAGGAAGCAGATGGAAAAGACCTTCATACAACAGAAATCTCTGCAATCCTTTACCCCGGAATGTCAGAGCTGAAGACAGCAGTGGTATACCAGATGCTTTTATCCCTACCCAGATCCTCTTTCCCAGGCCTGGAAACCCATCCTTCAGCTGCTGTAGGTTTTGGCTTCTAACAGGTTTTATCCTTTTCTAGAGGATTGCCCTTGAATGACAGGAGCTGCCTCACGTGGAGATGCCTGAGAGGTTACCTGCCACCACTCCCCACCCCAGGGTGGCTCAAACCCAAGGGTGAATAAAGCAGGAGTGTAACAGTTCAATCTCCTATACCTCTGGGTAGGACAGCCTCTTAGTGCAGTTCGTACTCCAGAGCTCCCTGTGAGGTCAAGCTGAGGTCACACTTCAGCTGAAACCACACCTTTGCCCAGCTCCTTCACTGCCTGGTACTGCATCCCTCACTCCCTAATGCATTTCCCCTGAGAGCGCTCCCTCAATAAGCCACTTACCCAGAAATCCTCATGTCAGGCTTGATTCTAGTAAACCTGATCTGAAACGGTATCCTAGGAGTGGTCCTAGAAAGTATACTCTAAGGATGGGATTTTGGAGTCAGATAACTCGCCGTCAGCAATGAGAACACCATCATTTGGGGTAGGTGGAATATCGACAGCCTTTGGCGTGCTGTAACAGTGCAATTTCTAGTACATTTATTTGTGGTGAGCAGGTGGAAGGATATGCACTAATTTGTGCAATGTCTTTGCCTTTGTAGCATTCATTGCTAATTGAAATTGTCTCATTTATATTTTCATTTTCATGTTTATTGGTTGTTCTTCACTAGAATTGAAACTTCACTGAGTCAGAGACCTTGTCCATCTTGCTCACTAGTATTTTCCCAGCATCTATGATAGTGCCTAGCGTTTAGTAGCTAATGAGTAAGTATTGGTCAAATGGATGAATAAATATTTAATGGATGGTTTTAAAGAAGGAGTAACTGAAAAAGAGATTGGTTATTAGGAGTGATGGTCAAAGTATTTATTGATATGGCCCAGAGACTGACAATACAAAGGCTACATCCAGAGGGCCAGGAGTGCCCCCTCTTGCCAGGTGATAGCACTTTAGTTAGTAGATCTATGGAAATAGTCTCCATTTAGCCTCTCAAGTGTTTAGCCAGAAAGAATAGTTTCTACCTCTACTGTATCACTCTTTCGTGCACTCTTTGCCTGTCAGCATGACTTTATCTGCTTTCCATCTTACAGAAATTTATTCACATCTATAGTTCATTGAGTCCCCAGGTGGTGAGGCAAACACATGTGCTCTCCATCCATCTTGGACTGGAAGCCTAACTAAACATTTAAAATCCTGCAATAATTATACTTCATGCAGTTATTACTATGTTAGGGCTTGTTTGCCATTTTATTTGTTGTTAATTGTTCTTTCTGTGTTTTGTTTCTGTTTTTCCTGCTTTCCTCTGGATTACTTGAACATTTCTTAGAATTCCATTTCGATTTCTATGTAGTATTTTTTTTTCATTTTTCTTTTTATTTCAGGGTATTATGAGGGTACAAACATTTTGGTTACATTTTATGTCTTTGCCTCATCCAAGCAAGGGTTAGAGGCATGCCCTTCCCCTCTACAATGCTCCCCGTGTCCTTTAGTTGTGAGTTTACCCCCCACATTCCCCCTAATCCCTGGAGAATATTACTGCCATGTGAGCACCATAGTGTTAATCAGTTAGTGCCAATTTGATGGTGAGTACAAGTGGAGCCCATTCTTCCGATCTTGTGATACCTCACTTCAGATAATGGGCTCAAGTTCGATCCAGGAAAATATAAGAGGTGCTAGATCACTGTCGTTTCTTATGATTGAGTATATTCCATTGTATACATATACCAAATTTTAATAATCCACTCATGAATTGACGGGCACTTGGGTTGTTTCCACATTCTTGCAATAATGAATTGTGCTGCTGTAAACATTCGGGTGCAGATGTCTTTATTATAGACTATCTTTTGCTCTTTTGGGTAGATGCCTAATAGTGCTATTGCTGGATTGAATCGTATTTTTATTTTTAGCTCTTTGAGGTATCTCCAAATTTTTTTCCACAGAGGTTGCACTAATTTGCAGTCCCACCATCAGTATAAGAGTGTTCCTGTCTCTCCACATCCTCACCAGCATTTGTTGTTTTGGGATTTTTTTGATAGAGGCCAATCTCTGTAGATCTTTGTATGTGGCTGTTGTAGGTATTAGATTATACAACATATTTATCACTTATCACACTCTACTAATGTTGACATTTTATCATTTCGAAGAAAGTGTAGAAATGACCTCTTCTTTTACATCCCTTCAGCTTTGCCTGTTTATAACACAATTGCCTTAAATATTTCCTTTACTCACATTTAGAGGCCAGGGAGGGGATGAGAGTTTCAGCTCTGGGAGAGGACTTTTCTGACTCCACACCTGCAGGGAGTTTGAGTCCCTCTTTACACGTGTGGAGAGAGGTGTCTAGGATCCCTGCTCAGCCTTTATTGGTGTGGGTGGAGGTGAGGCCAGTTTTTTCTGTGGTGTTTGGCTAGAAGAGAGCAATTACAGTCTAAAAATTTTCTGTCTTACTAGGCTGCCCTTTTCCTTGTCTCTTGGCTAAAGATAACAGGCTTTAGTTGGGGCTTTTTTGGTGTGTACGCATTGGCATGTCTGTGTTGCCCGCTTCTTCAGCTCCAAGTCTGAGATATTTGAGGCAGAAAGAAAACAGCATGTCATTCACTGGGTCTGTCTTCTTCCTAAGGATCTGCCTTCTTCTCTCCACCTTTCATAGTCTTCTTATGTTTGTTTTATATGTGATGTTTGGGGTTTTTAGTTGTATTTAGCAGAAAGAAGAGGGAAAAGTATATCGGCTCCATCTCCCTGGAAGTAAAAGTCTGCTGTATAGATTTTTTTTTTATTTCAGCATATTATGGGGGTACAGATGTTTAGGTTATGTATGTTGCCCTTGCCACCCCCCCCAAGTCTGAGTTTCAAATATGTCCATTCTTCAGGTGGTGCGCATTGCACTTTTTGTGTATGCAAATACCCGTCCCCTCTTCCCTCCTCCCCCTCCCCCTTCCCCCTGCCCAACATCCAAAAGATGTTATTCTTATATGTGCACTTATGTGTTGATCAGTTAATACCAATTTGATGGTGAGTACATGTGGTGCTTGTCTTTCCATTCTTGGGATATCTCACTTAGTAGAATGCGTTCCAGCTCTATCCAGGAGTATACAAGAGGTGCTATATCACCATTGTTTCTTAAAGCTGAATA
>NW_012140858.1:706417-706923 GCF_000956105.1 Propithecus coquereli | reverse complement strand
AATAGAAGCAGAGATAGTGGGCAACCTTGCCTGGTTCCAGTTCTAAGTGGGAATGCTTTTGGTTTTTCCCCATTCAGTATGATGTTGGCTGTGGGTTTGTCATATACAGCTTGTATCATTTTTAGGTAAGCCCCATCTGTGCCTATTTTGTTAAGTGTTCTTATCATAAAAGGGTGTTGAATTTCATCAAATGCTTTTTCTGTGTCTATTGAGAGGATCACATGATCTTTGTTTTTGCTTCCATTTATATGGTGAATTACTTTTATAGATTTGCATATGTTGAACCATCCCTGAATCTCTGGGATGAAGCCCTCTTGGTCATGGTGGATTACTTTCTTGATAAGCACCTGGATTTGGTTTGCTAGGATTTTGTCGAGAATTTTTGCATCTATGTTCATAAGGGATATTGGTCTGTAGTTTTCCTTTTTTGTTGCGTCCTCTCCTGGTTTTGGTATCAGGGTTATGTTAGCTTCATAAAATGTGTTGGGGAGGAATCCATCCTTCTC
>NW_012140858.1:699741-705438 GCF_000956105.1 Propithecus coquereli | reverse complement strand
TTTTGTTGATTTAAAAACTAAGTTATCTGAGATCAAAACTGCCACACCAGCCTTCTTTTGGCTTCCATTTGCTTTAAATATTGATTTCCACCCCTTTACCTTGAGTCTAAATGCATCCTTGCAGGTTAGATGCATTTCCTGGAGACAGCAGATGCTTGGCTTGGTTTTTCTTATCCATTGGGCCAGCCTGTGTCTCTTGAGAAGGGAGTTCAAGCCATTCACATTCATTGAGCGAACTGATAAGTGGGGTGAATTACTGTTCATTCTGTTGGGTTGCATTTTGTTGCTTTGTTTTCTGTCTTGAGCCATTGTGGAATCTAGCCTTTCATCTTTAACTTTTGAGTGGTTTCACATTCGAGAGTGTTTATTGTGCTGATCCTTGTGTAATTTTGTTTTGAGTACTTCTTGGAGAGCTGGTCTTGTCTTGATGAATTCCCTCAGTCTTTGCTTATCTGAGAATGTATTTATTTCTCCTTCATATATTAAACTTAGTTTTGCAGGGTACAAGATTCTAGGGTGGACAGTATTGTGTTTCAGAAGAGTTAGAATGGGGCCCCAGTCTCTTCTTGCTTGTAGGGTTTCAGTTGAGAAGTCTGGAGTTATTCTGATGGGCTTTCCTTTGTATGTTACTTGTTTCTTTCACCTTACAGATCATAAAAGGGCCCCTTTAGTGGATATTTTGGTCAATCTGATGACTGCATGATGTGGTGTCTTCCTATTTGCATTGAATCTCCCTTGGGTCTGTTGAGCTTTTTGTACTTGTATATCTAGATTTTTAGCAAGGCCTGGTAATTCTCCTCTATTAATTCTTCAAATAGCTTATCCAGCCCTTGAGTGTTTTCTTCTTCACCTTCCAGAATCCCTGTCACCCTCAGGTTTGGTTTTTTCACAGAATCCCACATTTCTTGTAGGCTTATTTCTTTTCTCTTAATTTTCTGCTCGATCTCAGTGACTGACTTATTTTATTGGAAGGAGTTGTCTTCAATCTCTGAGATTCTTTCTTTTGTTTGATCTACCCTGTTCTTGAGGCTTTCCACTGTGTTTTGTAGTTCCCTGAATAAGTTCTTCATTTCCAGGAGATCGGTTTGATTTTTCTTTAACACTTCAATTTCTTTAGTGAATTTTTCTTCCAAGTCCTGGATTTTTTTTGTGGTTTCTTTGAGTTGGTTATCCATTTTCTCTTGCATATCATTGAGTTTTCTTACAATCCATGTTTGAAATTCTTCTGTCATTTTAGTGTTCTAAATTTGGTTAATGTCAATTGCTAGGGAGCTGTTGTTCCTCTTTGGGGTTGTGCTTTCTGTTTGAGTCTTCATACTTCCAGAGTTCTTTCACTGGTTCCTTCCCATCTGGATCAGTTGTTGCTTCTTGCCTTTAGATTTTCATTTGGATAATGACACACCCCGTTTAGTCTCTGAGCCAGTAGGTGGTGTTTGTGGGTGAGATTTGACCACACCCTTTATGATGAATCAGTAGATGCAGTAAAAGGCTGTGCAGAATGACCTCCCTGTCAGTAGGTGACACTTCCTGGGAGGAGTGATCTGCCGTGCTGTTTTTGGGTCTTGTAACCAGCTCTTGTTCTCTGGAGAGGCCCTCTTGTGCCTCAGGTGGTAGGTGGGGCCCTGGGACTTCCAAGTGTGTCCTTATTCTCCACCTCAGTGGGGGCAGGTCCGGGAGTGAGTCTGGGTGCGGCTGGGTTGGGTAAGCCTACCCTCAGTCTCCACAAATGCTGTTAGTAGGGGTCAAAGGTCTGTTCTTTGCTTCTGTGCAAAGGTGCCGGGAGGGGCTGAAATGGCTCCACTCAGCTGAAAAGTCTGGGCTTGGGGGGTGGGGCTGTCCAAGACCCGCACTCTGGAGCAGGTGTTGCTCCCCTCCAACCTCCCTCACTCCGTGTCTTCTCCCAGGCCTCTGCCAGCAGGCAAGACCTCAGGCCAATGGATCTCTCCTGGCTGTGACGTGGTCCGGGAGTTTCCCTGCCCAGGACTGCAGCCTGAGGTGGGTACACAGCCCTCTTTTGTGAGGAGGGTTGCCACTCAGGCATGCTCTTCTGCCCCTGAAGGCGCACACTCCTCAGTAGGCTCTTTCAAATATCTCCCTTCTGTGTCCCGGGGCAGTGCAGTCGTGACCTGGGTGTACAGGGTCTGGTCTGCAGGCCTGTTCCTGGGCCCTGGAGATCAATTCCTGACCCTGCCGGGGGTAGGGGGTGAGTACTGGTCTCGAATCACCTACAGGGTGCCCAAGCTAGGTTGATTTTACTCCACCTCAGGATTTGCCCTGCTCTCTTGGAGTCACCAGGCAAGCAGCACCCGGGAGGGCTGGTGGGTAGGCAGCTCGCAGTCTGAGTACCCCTCCGTCTGCTGTAGGGCCCCGAAAGGAAAGGTCCCGTTTCTTGGAGATGCCTCCGTGTGATGGCTGAATTGTCTCTCTGGGCACCCACGGGTAGGGAAGGGGAAGGAGATAATGGAGCAGCATGGCGTCTTTGATAGGCTCGGGTCTGCACCCGGGGAGGTGCCCCGAGGGAGCTGGGAGCCCGGCGCTGAGTCCGCAAGAGGCCACTTCTCACTGGCGGAAGCTGTCTCTGGGCTGGTGTGGCAGGTCTCTCCAACCGCTCAGGAGCCCACCAGCAGTCCAAGATGCAAGGGAGGGGAAAGTTATCTGCTCCACCTACCCTTGTCACTGGTCTCCAAGCCTCTCGGGACCTTTCTCCTTCCAGTTCTCCCCGCAGCATCTTCTCATGGAGTCTCCTGTAGTTTCAGGCACCCTTCCTTCCGACCTTCACCTGATCTATGTTTTCCTGCTAGTTTATTTTTTTCACTTTCTTCTAAAATCTGTCTTTTTTGCAGAGACACTCTGACTGGCGGCTTTTCTCGTCCGCCATCTTGGCTCCTCCTTTGCTTTCTTCTTAGAAGTGAAATTTACTTGTGATTCTTTGCTTTCAGTGTCACTGCTCTGTAAATCTTTCTCTCTTCTTCCATTATTTTATTCCTTCTTTCCTGTCACATCTGATAGTACTTTGGGGGAATAGACCAAAATTAGGTCCCCTTCCTTTTTTATGTTGCCATCAGCAGAGTAATGTGGGACAGAATGATTCTGACAGTCTCCTGAGAAGGTGCTCTTTGAGTCAGAAGATACTCTTTAAGTCACACTTAAATGATAAAATAGCATGACACTCAATGGACTTTCTTAAGATCCTTAAATATAATGCATCTCAATAATTTAAAAAAAACCCAAGATAGCAAAAGTGGAGTTGACTTTAAATCACGTTTAGTCCATACTTGAGTGAAGCATCAAGTGAAATGAGAAGGAGCATTATACTAACTACCACAGTGTGAACATTGCTAAAAAAGAAAGTCAGAAAGCAGTGCCATGCCAACACTTCTAATTTTAATCATAGCTCTAAATAGTCAAGAGCACACCCAGAAAATGATAGTGTATATCTAAGTCTGGTGCGTTTTGTGGTTAACATCTCTGACATAACCTTAGATAGTGTAGGTGGTTTTTCTTCTGATGGGCAAAATTCTAAATATGGTGTGTACTTTCCAGAGGCTGTGGTTTGAAAGGAGAGTAATGATGGTCAGTTGCATAATTACAGGTATGATGATGAAGCTTATAAGAAGGACTGTCCCTACTGAATCTCTTAGAAGTTTTTAATTAAGAGGGATCTAGTAAGGAAGACATGTAAATGTTTAGAAGTCATTTAATTATTTTCCTTCACCTTTATTTTGCTTCATAATAAGATGGCATGATCTTTTGGAAGGCAAGGAAAACATCTAGACACACATGTCTTTTTATATAATAATAAGAAATGCACAGGGAAAGACTTGTTTTTAATCAGACCCTCACACTATAGGTCCTTCCTATTAATGTGGTTTCTGATCCTTCCAATATGTAATGATTCAGTATTGAAAGTCATGTGAGTGGTGCATGATTTCTATGGTTATCTTTACCAAAGTAAAGGTTTATAAGTATACATATCTTGGTGGCTGTGCTACATAAATAGATCTGAAACAAGTAAAAAAAACAGTGACCTGGAATATAAAGATTTGAATCTACAAGGGCAGAGCAACATCCTCTTCATTATAAGGAAGACATTGGTTAAAATGGTGGGATGAGTCCAATATCGAGTTCTCCTCTCTCCAGTTCTCAGAGAGTGACATATAGACCATGTTAAAAAGAAAACATCTAATTAGTGTTGCAAATCAGGAATGGGTAACAGATAAATGCAACCCATTTGCAGCTGGGGAATATCTGCCAGCTGAAAGGGGAAGGGTCTAGGATATTAGAAGCTATTAAAATGGACACAATCTACCCTCTTGAGAATAAGTATGTAAGACAGCAACACGAGGACACTGCAAGCATGCGCTCATTTTGGAGAGCCTCTGAGACTCCTCCCTGACATGAAAGGCAACACCAAGCTGAGAAGAGGTTTTCAGCTTTGCTCCTAGAGCAAGCATAGAGACAGAGAAGAAAGCCTGGCCCTGAGAAGGCGAATCTGAAGCTCTATCCATAACAAGTAAATAGAAATATGAGTATAAGGCTGGGGAGAGAGGTTTGAGCTAAAGATAAGAATTTCAGCAGACAGGTGGTATTTATAGCCACACAATCAGCTGAGATCACTAAGGGTGAGTATAGATAAAAGAGGGATGCCACCGAAGAATTGAGCTATGGGATGTTCCAACATTAGGAAACTGGGAGAAAGAGGGAGAAAAGAACAAATCAACAAAGAAGAATAACTAGGAGTGAACAGGTTATTCCTAATCTATTCTACCTATTCCAGAGATGCTTCTTGATCAAGATGGTAGCCTGAACATTTCATTTCCTCCCAAGATTTCATTGATATGATAGTAAATGTATAGGAATAAGAATTAATCTATGTAAATACTGAAAACAATCCAAGTGCCATCACTTTGACAAATATTTATAAAGTAGAAAGTATTGTAGTGTTCTCATCCGTGGATAACATAGGGCACAGGAAATAGTAAACTGCAGCTTACAATACACAAAAGCCAAGAGTCAGTGGAAGTGAGAAGTGATTTCACATGTACAAAGGCTCCATGCTCTGAGTCAGCAAACACAGAGACAGGGATGGGCTGTGGATTGTCAATCAGCATGGTCAACTAGAGGATTGTGTACAGAACAGGTAGACTAAAAGGCTTTGCCACTATCCCCATAAACTGCTCTCTGAACAGATCAGAAGATTTGCCTGAGAAAGGATGTTGGTTGTGAGTGTTGAATCTAGGTAGGGAGGCAGTGTAGAATATGGGGAGAATAGACTCTCTTGGGGGATGGAAGCAGTGAAGGAATAGCAGCTCTCTCCAGCAGTGAAATATACCAAGTATTATATCCTCAGAGCAGAGTCCTTCGTCACTTTGGCAATTGTGGGGGTTCTGACTCAGGCTGCCTATACTTTCCCATGAACTACATAATCAGAGCCCAGAGGTCGCCATTCCACTGAAGAGAGGCCATGTTGGGTAAACACACCAACAAGACTGCAAAGGAACCCCACTCCTAATGCCAATACTAATCAAATCAACTCTATGTTTGTAATTATGTATGGTAAATCAAAGATCACCAGATATTTACAGAAAACAAAAGCATGAAAAGGGGAGGCAGAAGAAAGAAGAAGAATAAAACAATGTAAATAATAGAATGTAAAAATTCTGTCATATTTTAAATATTTCATCTACAAAAGGTTAC
>NW_012140858.1:691152-698924 GCF_000956105.1 Propithecus coquereli | reverse complement strand
TTTTATGAACTTATAAATAGTGATGCAAATAAATGTTAATAAAGCAGATTTGGCAGTTAAGTGAAAGATTGATGTGACTCACCCAAAGAGAGTTTATTCCCAGAACACAAGGATATCTCAACATCAGGAAATCAATTCATACAATTGTACATATTAACAGATCAATTCAGAAAAAAGCCACAGTCATCTGAATAGATAGAAAATTCAACATTCTTTCCTGATTAATAAGACCTATAGTAAAATATAAATAGAAGTATACATTTTAACATGATAAAAGTAGTTAACGCATGTATGACAAAATTTAACTCCTTCATATATAAAGTGCTTTTATAAAGCAACAAGAAAAAGATACATCCAATAGAAAAATAATACTAGGAGGAAAATCACAAACCAATTATCCCCCAACCATTGAAAAAAATGTTCAACTTCATCAGTATTTTAAGGAAATGTAAGTGTAGGCTACAAAATAAATAGTTTAAGATATGATATTGGCAATGATTAAAATGCTTATTCAGTATTGGTGAGGTTGAACTAAATGGGCTCTCTTCTCTGGCTGGAAGTTGTGTACATTGATAAAGTAATTCAGGAAGGTAATTTTTCAATATATTAAAAAGCATTAAAAGTGCATAGACCCTTTGATATAGAAATTTCATTTTCAGGAGTTATATCTAAAAATATCACAACATAAGTGCTCACAAAATTCAGCAACAGGATTATCAAAACATTATATTTTATAATGGAAAAATAGAAATGAATCAAATGTCCATCACTAGAAAATAGTTACAAAAATTATGATTAATCCAAATAATATTATTCAACCATCAAAATTAGTGTTGCTCATGAATACTTACTCATATGGAGGATGTTTAAGATGAATTAAGTGATAAAAGCAAGGCTTGAAACAATGTAACAGTATAATCTTGTTTGGTTTAAAATTATCTATCTACATCAATATCAGTCATGTATCTATTTATCTACCTACCTATCTGAAAAAGGTGGGAAGACTATTATGATGTTAATGTTAATTATCATCCATAGGTGTTTTAAAATTTTTTATTTATTATTGTGCATTATATATTTTGTATTACTTTTTCTTTTCAGAAAATAAAGTATTGCTTTTGTAAGAAAAAAGCAAATGTTATTTTAAGGTAAAAGTGTATATATATATATTCTCTCTTTGTTTAATATGCTTTTTATAAAATGAATCTTATAATCCAATTAGAATATGAACAAAATAGAAAACTGGCTGTAGGCAATTACCAAAATAAAAACTATTAATGACCTAGGAACAAGAAAAATTTGACCTCACCAGTAATATAAAAAGTGAAATTAAAAAGAGATTTTCTTTAATAACCAGACAAAAGGTTTCTAAAAAACAGAAAATTAATTCTGTATAATAGCAAATGTTTAGGCTATGAGATCTCTTGTACAATGCAGAAATAGGAGCGATATTTCTAGTGAATATGAAGCTACATAACAAAAGTGTTAATATTGTGCATGCCATTTGGCCCAGATATTCCCTTTCTCAGAATTTTCATAAAGAGAAACGTGGACATGCACAAATAAGGATGATCATTACAGTATTGTTTGTAATGGTGAAAATTAGAAAAAATGTAAATGTTCAAAAATAAAAGATTGATTAAATTACAGTATATTCACAAAATGGAATATCATTCAGAAATTAAATTGGATTTTTAGAAGAATATTTAATGACATGGAAAAGGTTCATAACAAAGTAAAAAGGAAGTATTCTTTTTCTGCTCTCCCACAATACAAGAGAATATGTTTTTTGGTGTCATGTGCAAAATACCCTGGTATCTTGCCATGTTTGGTATCTGACCATGTAAAATTACTGCTGATGCCTTACTGATGTCTATTCTGGCACTTGGTAACAGTGGCACTGTGCATATCTTTCTTTCTTATCCCTTTTTGAATTTATATAATGATTCTAATATGGGAAAACATCTATTATTAAAAATGGAAACGATACTGGTAAATAACGCATCCATATTCCTGTGATCCAGAACATTAGTGTAAGTTCTACGGTAATAAGTTAGTGATCTTAAATTGAAAATGCAATTAGAACACATGAAAAAATAAACACTCCACCTATTGTACATTATGAATAACTTAAATCGATGATGCTAAAATATACATTTTTCGTTATTCATTAAAAAGCCTTGGATAGGGAATTAATAGAATAAGGGGTATAGTGTGTGCTTTGAAACTACTTAAAGATTTCAAATCGCTTCCACATAGTTACTGAGTTGTTTCCTCTAAAAATGTATAAAGGCACCACAATATAGTGACTGAGAACTTGGCTTTTTTTGGTCAAAAACTAGGCTCTATTGCTCTTTGTGCTTGGGCCAGTTACACAATCTCTATTTACTCACCTAAAAAATGGACATAATGATTATACCAACATCACAGGGATGTTCTGATATTTAAATTCATGTATTTAAAGGCCTTAGTATATGCATAGTAATCTTTCAATAAACACTAGCTGATATTATACATTTATTATGGCTTTTACCATATTTCCTGTTGGCCTGATTTCCATGTTGTTCTTTTACAATACAGCTTTAGCAGCGGAGAAAACCCAAGGCCCTCTTTGAGATTTGCAGAGCATATGTGATATGCATATGTAAACCATCTAAAATATGCCATGGCTATCTACACTAATGTTCTATTCTTGCTGATGGCCCTCTCCAACTTTTTTGCTTTGTTGGCTTCTTTCTGTTTTGGGCTCATGCTGCAACTTCATTTTATCCAGCCCTTTGGATGACAGGATCAGTTTTGGACTTACAATCATGATTTTCATCTCTTTGACTCTCTAGGTCTCAATCCTAAGTTCTGACTTCCTATTTATGAATAAGAACCATGAATGACTGCCCCCCTTACTGTCGTTGTAGCCTATAGGATCTGCTCAGGCTTGCAATGAGAGGAAGTTCTGATAATAAACTGGTGGGCTTGGGTAACTGGCTGATGGGCTGAAGGGAGGAGGATGTGAGCAGGAGGATTTTAGGAAGTAAAACTGATAGAATCTTGGGGATGAAGGAGAGGACAAAGTCTGGGGTAATTTCCACATTTTTGTCTTGGTTGCCTAGAGAGACTGTGAACAAGGAATGGCAGGTTTCCCAGCAAAGATATCAAGTTGTTGCACAAGGAAGATTTGGGGATTTCTGGTAGAGATTTCCAGCTGACAACTAGAAATCTGTTTTCAAAAATTAGACCATTTCTCCATTGCCCTAACTACTAATTAGTTTGAATTAAAGTGAGCTGGTGTAGAGTAGACAGACTGCTATTTTCTCTTCCCTGTTTGTGTTTATTTGTCAGAAGAACTAGGGTTTGTGCTATATTAGGAATAAACTCATATCATTTATGTTGGACTTAGATAAAGGTATATTGTGCGGGGCTCCACTGAGAAATATGAAGCTCCAGGAATCTGAGTTCCAGAGGTTTTTTAAAAAAATCATAAAATATAACAAGATATGTTAATACATCATGCAGAAAGTTGTTAAGCAGCACTATATTAATTCTATGGCCAATCAAATTGGTTTCTAAAAGGAAAAAAATGTCAGAACACACAAAAACATTAGATTTGAAATAACTTGGAGTCACAGAAACATCTTGTGACATCCCATACAATAAACTATGGTTAAGAGGCTTGAAACTATGGCAGCAAAACTAATAGATGACAAATTTGAAATGTGTGGCTTCACAGGCAAATATAGAGGAAAATGGTAATACTTTGCAAAACGCATATATATACACATCAATCTACAGTGTTAAAATATTTTTGTTTCTTCCATGGTGTACTGTATGTATGAAATAACAGGGGAAAAAATAAAAAGGAGAGAAGGGTCAGAAGGAGGGAGAAATAAAACTTAAAGGAAAGGAAAAGGTGCTAATAAAATTATCAAAGAAGAGGGTAAATTGATAACATACAAAAACTTTTTTTCAGAAAAAGTGGAGGAATAAAATAAGCAGATTAAATTTGTGACAAGTGCACACAAAGAAAAACTTGTAAAGGAGAAGCACAAAGACAGAAAAGCAAACTCAAAACCACAGTAAGAATATAGCCTTGCTGATTCGTCATTTTATTCCTTAGAAACCCTCTATCAATAAAGTATAAGCATAATACTGTAGAATACAAACAAATACAAAACTATGCATTAAATGCAAGAAAGAATTTTAACAAAAAACTAACACCCGTCTTTGGGTGAGGAGAGAATGAACAGTTTTTCCTTCTTTTTAGTTTTCTATACTTTACCCAAATGTCTTACATGAAGATATGCACAGGGAATTAACTCTATTTAAAAACGAAGCTCTGAATCCCATTTCGTATTAAAATTTAATTCAGCAGAACCTTGCTCTGTGGCCAGCTGCTGCGGGAACTGAACAGGATGCCATTCGTCCCTGTACGATGTGTGTTGCAAACTTTCCCCATGAGGAAGAACTTATCTCCTGTTATCTGACACATTTCCTAGCCTGTGTTTCCAATCACCGACTTTCAGTGGGGGTCTGTCTGCCACATGGGTTGTGCAATCTTCACTTTTCGGGGGGAAAAAACAACAGGCTATTCATGTCTACTATTTTTTCTTTGCTATCCGGGTCTCCTTGGGCGTCTGGTACAGGATTCCTCTAGCTCACAGAGTCTGAAAGGAGAGGGCAGCATTTTATTTGAACATCTTCAACCTCAGACACTCACGGTTCCCTCTGCCCTCTCACACATGCGTTCCAGAATTCGGTGTATACTGGCGAAACTGGGTCTGTCGGCAGGCACCTTGCTCCAACACAGACGCATCAGGTTGTACAGCTCCAGAGGGCAGTTCTCAGGGCAGGAGAGGATGTTGCCATCTCGCACGTAGTAAATGACCTCTTCGTGGGCCATCCCATAGTAGGGCTGCAGGCCGTAGGAGAAGATCTCCCAGAGGACCACACCGTAGGCCCACACGTCGGACTCGGTGGTGTAGCGGTTATAGAAAATGGACTCTGGTGGCATCCAACGGATAGGGATAGCGTCGTTTTCATTAGCTTTGTAATAGTCTGCTGAGTAGATGTTCCTGGAGAGGCCAAAGTCAGCAATTTTGACCACCATGTTCTCACCCACCAGGCAGTTCCTGGTGGCCAAATCCCGGTGGACAAACTTGCGCTCTGAGAGGTAGGCCATGCCGGCTGCTACCTGCCGGGCAATGCAAAGCTGCTCAGCACAGGAGAGGGGTGGGGGTCCGGGGCTGGAGACCTGAGCCCTCGTGGACAAGTCACTGTGACTGAGGCTGCACACGGTGTGGGGGGACATGCTGCGGAGGAACTCGTTGAGGTCGCCATAGGCCATGTATTCAAAGAGCAGACACATAGGCTTCCCGACAGCACATACACCTGGAACAAGAAGAGCATCCTCTGTTAGCCGTGGTTTCCACAATGGCACATGGAAAAGAGTGCTCCAAAAGCAAATGACCAGATCAGAAAACACAGGGCCTTGGTTTTTTGTTGACAGTACCATATCCAACCCTGACCACATGTCTTTGACTGAACAGAGCCTATTTACCTTTTAAAATTCAGCTTATTTATCACTCTCCCTAGGGTGCCTCAGCTCCTGACCTGCCCCAGGATCAGATTTTCCTTCTACCATCCTTTTACATAGTACCTCCCATCCTATTTTATAATCATTTGTTTATTTGAGGTTTCTTTTCAACATTTTAACACATTGAAAGGAGAGATTATGTCTTATTTTTCTTTAACTTCCCCACCTCTGCCACGCGTCTGGCAGAGTAGGAGCTCGATAATGTCTGGTGAATGAATTTATGAATGGATGCTTGCTCTGGGTATGTAACGGAATTGCTCCGTGTTTCTGTATACTTCTCTGAAGAATAATAATAAGGAAGATGTTGTATAAAGTTTGGAAAGAATAACAAAAACAATCCAAGATTCCTAGATGAACTATTTAGGTTGCTGCAGTAAAACATTTTGATATTTACATTTACACTGTTCATTCTACAAAGAAAAAATGTAAATATCAATAGAGCCTTAGATTTAATACCAGGAGAGCATTTGCAAATCTTACGATCTTGATAGATTTGCGAGAGAAACTGGAGAACCTGCTTAGAATATTAGATCAGATGGGCACAATTTCACTTCCCCATAAAAATAGATTATTCGATCTATTTTTTTTTTCAGGCAAAAATTAGAAGTCTCTTTGAAAAAGAGAAGAAATAAGGAATACTGTTATCTTGGCGTATTTATTTTGGTGTTAGGTTTTTCTTCCAGAGACTTTAGCAATCAGCGTATTTATACATAATAAGGGGAAAATTAGAGAAATGTTAGCTGAGTCATACTTAGAAATTTCTTCTTCATGATCCTCTTTGGATTATCTTTAGTTAACAGGGATTTACCTGTCTCATCAACTGACTTTGCCACTGCTAGGCTGGTTGAGTTGACTTAAAAAGATTTTCTTATATTGGAAAAAAATAGTAACATATTTCTCTGAGATATGTTACTCATGAGAAAGATTTCTTTTTGAGCTGAGGTTATTTAATGAAATGCTCCACTCTTTGATATAGAAAATATTATATGGAAGATTTCTATTTTATGATGGTTATGAACAATTACATATGCATATACATATAATTTATAATGGATGGATGGATTTAAAGTTTGATGGATGGATAAATTTAAAGATGGATGGGTAGATGGTTAAGTGTAAGAAAACCTCATGCCTAGTCCAAGCCACATCTTGAAACTTTAGCATGACATTTCAACAAATCATCTCACCTCATTGTTCTACTGTTTTCTGAACTGCCAGAATATTGGGTAACAGTCTGTGATCTCTAATGGCTATTCCTATTCTAAAATTCTGCATATCTCTGTATTCATATCCATTTTCTCCAATTTATAAAACCATTATACACTAGGATTTCAATAAAAGGGAATCAATTTTTAAGATACATGTTCTATAAGTGCATAATATTTCAAATGTGTAAAATAAAGCAAATTTCTTTTATTAGAAGTGAATTTTATGGATTTTTCCAATTCCCCTTCCTTCCACTATTGTCATTTTATTTAAATGGTACTGACATCCAAGAAACTGTGAGAGTAGTGGAATCACATGCATGAATGATTACTGTCTATGCATGCTCAAATAAAAAACAGACCCTGTGTTCATAGGACATTGAAATGACATTTAGATATAACATTTAACAAACGGTAATGTAAGTGTGAGTTCTTGTTGGGCAATGAAAATGATATAAAACACTCAGTAGTGATGTATAAACATGATACCACAGTAACCATAAATTTGTAAATTGTACATAGTCTGTGTTTGAAACAATCTCAGGAATTCAGAATGTTAGGAAATTGCAAATACTTATATATGAATGCAGAATCAACACTTTATTGTTTCTTAAAAATTATTCTTCAACAGGAAAATTTCTTAGTTTCATGCTCATTGCAGATCATTGTCAAAGGTTTTCAAATTACACAAAATTCAAAAAGCAGGAGTACTTATTTCTTCAGTATCTCGCTCATGTTCTAGTACTATATTTTCTACGGCTGATAGATGTTAAACAGGCATCTCAAAACCAGTGTGATAGGAGACACTTGGTGTTCCTCCTGAATCTTCAACTCTTCCTGGTATTTCTAGCTCACAGTGTTTGGGTAAGTGTTTAAGACAGAGAGCCACAAATAAAACAGCTGGTTTAAAAAGCCTTATCAGGTGTGGTTTTGTGAAAGTTGAGTTTGAAGTAGCTATCAAGATCCAGCAAACAGCAGAC
>NW_012140858.1:688376-690387 GCF_000956105.1 Propithecus coquereli | reverse complement strand
AGTGTATGAGTGTTCCCGTCTCTCCGCATCCACGCCAACATTTATTGTTTTGGGACTTTTTGATAAAGGCCATTCTCACTGGAGGTAAGTGATATCTCAATGTGGTTTTGATTTGCATTTCCCTGATGATTAGAGATGTTGAGCATTTTTTCGTATGTTTCTTGGCCATTATTCTGTCTTCTTTTGAAAAGTTTCTGTTCATGTCCTTTGCCCACTTTTTGACAGGATTGTTTGATTTTTTCTTGTTGATTTTCCTGAATTCTAAATAGATTCTAGTTATTAGCCCTTTGTTGGATGTGTAGCATGCAAAAGTTTTCTCCCATTCTGTAGGTTGTCTGTTTACTCTCGTGACAGTTTCTTTGGGTGTGCAGAAGCTTTTTCATTTGATCAAGTCCCATTTATTTATTTTTGTTGTTGCTATGATTGCCTTTGGGGTCTTCTTCATAAATTCTTTGCCTAGGCCAATGTCTAGAAGAATTTTTCTAACATTTTCTTCCAGAATTCTAATAGTTTCACACCTTAGGTTTAAATCCGTTACTCACTGTGAGTTGATTTTTGTGAGAGGTGAAAGGGGTGGATCCTGTTTCAGTCTTCTACACGTGGCTATCTAGTTTTCCCAGCACCATTTATTGAATAAGGATTCTTTTCCCCAGTGTATGTTTTTGTCTGCTTTGTTAAAGATTAGATGGCTATATGAGGATGGTTTTATATACGGGTTCTCAGTTCTGTTCCACTGGTCGATGTCCCTGTTCTTGTGCCAGTACCAAGCTGTTTTCATTACTATAGTCCTGTAGTATAGTTTGAAGTCTGGTAAATTGATACCTCCCACTTTGTTTTTATTGCCTAGGATTGCTTTTGCTATATAGGGTCTTCTCTTGTTCCATACGAAGCGTAAAATTATTTTTTCTATATCTGTGAAAAATGCTGTTGGTATTTTAATAGGGATTGCATTGAATCTGTAGATCACTTTGGGTAGCATAGACATTTTAACAATGTTGATTGTGCTGACCCACGAGCATGGTATTGTTTTCTACCTGTTTACGTCCTCTGCTATTTCCTTCCTCAGTGTTTCATAGTTCTCCCTGGAGAGGTCTTTTACTCCCTTAGTTAAATATATTCCTAGGTACTTTATTTTCTTTGTTGCTATTGTGAAGGGTATTGAGTCTTTGATTTGCTTCTCAGTTTGACTGTTATTGGCGTATATGAATGCCTCTGATTTGTGTGTGTTGATTTTGTATCCTGAGACTTTACTGAATTCATTTATCAATTCTAGGAGTCTCTTGGTTGAATCCTTGGGGTTTTCTAGATATAGTATCATCAGCAAAGAGTGAGAGTTTGACCTCTTTTGCCCACATTTGGATACCCTTAATTCTTCTCACTCGTCTAATTGCTATGGCAAGGACTTCCAGCACTATGTTGAATAGAAGTGGAGATAGTGGGCAACCTTGCCTGATTCCAGTTCTAAGTGGGAGTGTTTTCACTATTTCCCCATTCAGTATGATGTTGGCTGTGGGTTTGTCATATATAGCTTGTATCATTTTTAGGTAAGCCCCATCTATGCCTATTTTGTTAAGCATTCTTATCATAAAAGGGTGTTGAATTTTGTCAAATGCTTTCTCTGTGTCTATTGAGAGGATCACATGATCTTTGTTTTTGCTTCCATTTATATAGTGAATTACATTTATAGAGTTGCGTATGTTGAAACATCCCTGAATCTCTGGGATGAAGCCCACTTGGTCGTGGTGGATTACTTTCTTGATAAGCACCTGGATTTGGTTTGCTAGGATTTTGTCGAGAATTTTTGCATCTATGTTCATAGGGATATTGGTCTGTAGTTTTCCTTTTTTGTTGTGTTCTTTCCTGGTTTTGGTATCAGGGTTATGTTAGCTTCATAAAATTTATCGGGGAGGATTCCATCCATCTCGATGTTGTGGAATAATTTCTGCAGGATATGCACCAGTTCTTCTTTGTAGGTGTGGGTGTGAAATTCAGGTGTGAAACCATCTGGTCC
>NW_012140858.1:675725-687053 GCF_000956105.1 Propithecus coquereli | reverse complement strand
TATCAATTTGTTTAGATCAAGTAGTTTGCTTTATGAATCTTGATGCACCTAAGTTGGGTGCATACATATTTAGGATTGTTATGTCTTCTTGTTGAACTGTACCCTTCGCCATTATATAGTGACCCTCTTTGTCTTTCGTTACTTTTGTTGATTTAAAAACTAAGTTATCTGAAATCAAAATCACCATGCCAGCCTTCTTTTGGCTTCCATTTGCTTTAAATATTGATTTACACCCCATTTACCTTGAGTCTAAATGTATCCTTGCAGGTTAGATGTGTTTCCTGAAGACAGCAGATACTTGGTTTGCATCTTTTTATTCATTTGGCTAGCCTATGTCTCTTGAGTGGGGAGTTGAAGCTATTCACATTTATTGAGAGAACTGATAGGTGGGGCAAATCTCTGTTCACCCTATTGGGTTGAACTTTGTTGTTTTGTTCTCTCTCTTGAGCCATTGTGGTATCTGGCCTTTGATCTTTAGCTTTTGAGTGGGTTTACATTCATGAGTGTTTCTTGTGCTGATCCATGTGTAACTCTGTTTTAAGTACTTCTTGGAGGGCTGGTCTTGACTTGGTGAATTTTGTCAGTCTTTGCTTATGTAAGAATGTCTTTATTTCTCCTTCATATACAAAACTTAGTTTTGCAGGTACAAGATTCTAGGCTGGGCATTATTCTGTTTCAGAAGAATGTGAATGGGGCCCCAGTCTCTTCTTGCTTGTAAGATTTCAGTTGAGAAGTCTGGAGTTTTCCTTTGTATGTTACTTGTTTCTTTCACCTTACAGCTCATAGAAGGGCCTCTTTAGTGGATATTTTGGTCAGTCTGATGACTGCATGATGTGATGTTTTCCTGTTTGCATTGAATCTCCCACAGGTCTTTGAGCTTCTTGTATCTGGATATCTAGATTTTTAGTAATGCCTGGGAAATTTTCCTCTATTATATCTTCAAATAGCTTATCGAACCCTTGCGTGTTTTCTTCTTCGCCCTCAGGGATGCTCATAAGTTTCACGTTAGGCTTCTTCACATAATCCCACATTTTTTGTAGGATTATTTCTTTTCTCTTAATTTTCTGCTCGATCTCTGTGACTGACTTATTTAATTGGAAGGTGTTATCTTCAATCCCTGAGATTCTTTCTTCTGTTTGATCTACCCTGTTCTTGAGGCTTTACACTGTGTTTTGTAGTTCTTTGAATAAATTCTTCATTTCCAGGAGTTCAGTTTGATTTTTCCTTAATATTTCAATTTCTTTAGTGAATTTTTCTTCCAAGTCCTGGACATTTTTTGTGATTTCTTTGTGTTGGTATTCATTTTTTCTTGCATATCATTGAGTTTCCTTACAATCCATGTTTGAAATTCTTCTTCTGTCATTTTAGTGTTCTGAATTTGGTTAATGTCAATTGCTAGAGAGTTGGTGTTCCTCTTTGGGGGTATGCTTTCCATTTGATTCTTCATACTTCCAGAGTTCTTTCACTGGTTCCTTCCCATCTGGATCAGTTGTTGCTTCTTGCCTTTAGATTTTCATTTGGATAATGACACGCCCTGTTTATTCTGAGCCAGTAGGTGGTGGTTGTCAGTGAGATTCGACAACACCCCTTATGATGAGTCAGTAGATGCAGTAAAAAGGTGGCAGAATGAACTCCCTGGCAGTAGGTGGCGCTTGCTGGGAGGAGCAGGTTGCAGGGTTGTTTTTGGGTCCTGCAACCAGCTCTTGTTTCTCTGGAGAGGCACTCTTGTGCCTCAGGTGGTGGGTGGGGCCCTGGGACTTCCACGTGTGTCCTCGTTCTCCACCTCAGTGGGGGTAGGTCAGGGAGTGAGTCTGGTCAGAACAGAACTGGGTTGGGTAAGCCTGCCCTCAAGTTCCACAAATGGTGTTTTCAGGGACAAAGGTCTGTTCTCTGCTTCTGGGCAATGCTGCCAAGGAGGGGCTGAAATGGCCTCACTCAGCTGAAAAGTCTGTATGTAGGAGTGGGGTTGTCTGAGACCTGGAGTCTGGAGCAGGCCTCACTTCTTTCCACCCTGCCCTATTCCGCACTTTCTCCTGGCCTCTGCCAACAGGTAGGACCTTAAGCCAGTGGATCTCCCCTGGCTGTGATGCAGGCTGGGAGGTTCCCTGCCCAGGATCACAGCCTGGGCTGGGCACACGGCCTTCCCGTGGGAGGAAGATTGCCCCTCAAGCACACTGATCTGCCCCTGAAGGCACACACACCTCTGTAGGCTCATTCACAAATATTCCTTCTGTGCCTCAGGGCAATGTGATTGAGACCTGGGTATACGGGGTCTGGTTTGCAGGCCTGTCCCCTGGAGATCAATCCCTGCCCCTGCCAGGGGGAGGAGTACTGGTCTCAAGTCACCCATGGGGTGCCCAAGCTGGATCGATGTCACTCCACCTTGGGATTTGCCCCATTCTGCCCTGGAGTCTACCAGGCTAGCAGCACCTCGGAGGGCTGGTGGGTAGGTAGCTCACAGTCTGAGTACCCCTCAGTCTGCTGTAGGGCTCCAAAAGGAATGGTCCCGTTCCTTGGAGATGCCTCCATGTGATTACTAAATTGTCTCTCTGGACACCTACAGGTAAGGATGGGGAAGGAGAGAATAAAGCAATATGGCACCTGCTGATCTGCTCAGGTCTGCAGGCTGGGAGGTGCTCTGTCCTCAAGAGGCTCACTGGTGGCAGCCGTCTCTGGGCTGGTGATGGCAGGTCTCTCCAACCACTCAGTAGCCCACCAGCAGTCCGAGATGCAAGGGAGGGGAAAGTTAACTGCTCCACCTACCCTTGTCACTGGTCTTCAAGCCTCTCGGTGGCCTTTCTCCTTCAACTTCTCTGCAACGTCTTCCCATGGTGTCTCCCATAGTTTCAGACACCTTTCAGGCACTGACTCTCATCCAATCTGATTGTCTGCTCGTTTATTTTTTTTCACTTTCTTCTAAAATCTGCCTTTTTTGCAGAGATATGCCAGTTGGTGGTTTTTCTCATCCACCATCTTGAATCACCCTGAGATTTTGATTTTTGAGTTATTAAAATATAGGGGTAGGGCAGGAGTTACCCAAGAAGAGTTATATGGAGGAAGAGTGCAGAGTGAAAAGGAGGACAGAAACTGTAAGTGCATTAACTCTTGGTAGGGGTGGAGGTAGGGCAGTGGTAGAGGAGCCCTTGACCAAAACTAAGGGAGGAAGAGAGACGGGTCATAGAAGTTTCATGGAGGAGGCCAGCCTGCAATAAATTGTTTGGGATGAAGGCTGAGAAGAGACTATTTTATTGAAGTAGAAATCGCTTGATGATCTTGAAAAAATAATAAGTGTGGGAGGGGCAGAAGCCAGATTCAGACTGTAGTGTGGTGAGGAAGGAATAATTGAATGTTTGGGAGTTGAGGAGGTAGAAGTGTTTTCAAGATAAATTGCTGTGTACTAAATAACCTTTATTCGTTTATTCAACAAGTATTTATATACTGCCTACAATGTGCCAGAAACTGTTCAAGACATATCATAATTCAACATCCCTGTAGATTCCTTCCACTATCTTGCCCTCTAAGTTACTTGACTTCTTTCCTCATGACCTCTACCCAACTTCAGTAACTCATTCTCCCTGTCATAGTCCTCCTGTGTCTTCCTCAGCTCAGTCAATGGCACCTCCCCTCTTTCAGCTGCACAGCAAAAACCCTTGGTACTATCCTTGACTTCTTTCTTTTTTTGCACATCTCACATTTGGTCTCTCAGTAAGTTATTTGGCTCTACCTTTCACTGACACAGAACTTGATCATTTCTCATTATCCTCACTACCATCACTTGGTCCTGGCCCCTATCTTCCCTTTCTGCACCATTGCAATACCTGTTTACTGTCTCCCTGCGTTTGTTGCTTTCCTTCAGATTACGCTCAAGAAAGCAGCCAGAGAAGTTCTGAAAAAAATGTGAGTCATGACATGCCATGTCACTTTCATTTGCTTCCCATTTTACTCAGAGTAAAAGCCAACATTTTTAATAAGGCTGGACGGGATCTGCCCACCTCTCTTATTATCTCTCTGATCTCATCTTTGAGACTTCTCCCCTCTTTCACTCTGCTCCAGCCATACTCATCTCCTTGCTATTCCTCAAGCACACTGCACGTGCTGTTGTTGCAGGATCTTTGCAAATGCTTCTCATTCTTCTGGGAATGTTGTCCCAAGATATTCACATTGCTATTCCCTTACTTACCTTTGTTGGGTCTTTATATAAATGTCATATTTTCCCTAAAGTCTTCAAAAATTTTAGCTCATACTCTGAAAACTTCTTCTCTGCTTTGATTTTTAAAAAAGACTTTAGAACTTAATATCCAGCATACTATTTGTGTGTGTTCATTTTTATTATCCATTTCTCCCAAAAGAATGTAAACTCCATGAGAGCAGGGATTTTTGAAAGTTTTGTTCATTACTGCATGATTAATACAAACTAAATATTTGTTGAATTTATAAATCTGTGAACAGATGGGAACACAATAATGAACAAAAAGGTATAAATCACTGCCCTCATGACAGTGATCTAGTTAGGGAAAAAAGAGAAGAAACAAAATAAACAAGTAAAATATATAGACTGTTCAACACTGATAAATTCTGTGATGGAGAAGCAGTGTCAATGGAAGATTCTTTTCTACGGGGACATTTTAAACATTTTTACAAATAATAAGGAAGCAGCAAAGGCAGAGAAAAATTGAAGTGATGAAATTAAAGAAGAATAATCTATTAAGTAGCAAATGACCCACAGGGTTTGTATAGACCTAGGTGAAGAGACTAATCCTGAAAAGAAACAGAGATAACCCACTGATTAAGGAGTAAAGGAAGAAGCATAATTAAGTGAAATATACAGGAAGAAAGACTTAGAAATGCTATGTTTTCCGGTGAAATAAGTTGCCTCACTTGTATTTTCATACCTAAGAGTTTCACAATGTTAGGGTTGTCAAATTCTGCCATGAGGGCTGCCTCCCTTTGAAAGTCTGCTTGCATATCTGCTGAGGCTTCTTCTTTGAGCATCTTTACTGCCACCATAGTGAAAGGTTCATAGGGAAGTAAGCCTGGAGCCCTGAAAGATAAATTTATTGAGAAAGAAACCAAAGATCAGGAACATTATATATGCCCCATTATATCCACTCACATTTATGCATGTCTTCCCACTCCTGAAGCCTTTCCCAGAGCCACAGAATCAAAGGAAGATGACAGTAGTAGGTCATACTTACAACTTGTTGACTCCAATTGATAAAAATCGCTTGGATTATTTTCAACATAGATTACGTTCTGAAAATGTATTATTTATAAATTATTGGAATTATAGAGTACATAGACCGAATGGGATTATCATCGCCATCCTAACCCCCTAATCTTTGGCCAGAATCTAAATTCCTTAAAGGCAGGAACCATGGATTACTCATTTTTATATCCCCCATAGAGCCTAAGTTGGTGCCTTGCAAATTTTGGTTTCAATAAGTATTTGTGTGAGATTTTCATTATTCATGTAACCTCTATATCAGAGCCACTATGAGTGGAGGTAAGGTTGTGTCTTGCCCAAGAGCACAAGACCAAAGTCACGGTTGGTGGTTAAAACTAAGTCCACATTTTCTGGCCCGGCTACGTGTCTGTGGAGCTGCACCCGTGCAAGTCAGTATTTTATTCCAGTTCACACAAAGGCAAGAAATAGGCTCGTGCTGGCCCTAATACGTACTCCTTTCTTGAGCTCATTGTTTTCTATATTATGTTTTCCTTTTCTTTTTGTTATTCCATGAACATCTACTTAATATCTACACATTAAAATAATGCAAGAAATTATGATTAAAAATGTGTGACATTCTTTTCTGAAAAGGAAATATAATTGAACTATTATAATTTCTTGTCATTTGAAAACTATATAAATGAAGATACATTTAGATCTCCTATAAATTACTTCTTTTAAATGCAATAAAATAAACACTCCTATTTTCCAGCAAAGATGGGAAATTATTAAGATTCAAAGTATATTACACAATACAAATAAAGTTAATGATGTAAAGAATTAACTAATGCGATAATAACTATTATACATGGTATATTACATCAAGCTAATGGTCTGGTAACATAGTTCAATGGAGAAATTTTTTTTTTCATGGGTAAACTTTACCTTGCTTGAAAGACTCTTCCAAATGCCCCCTCTCCGATATCTCTCACATATTCAATGTTATTCCTTGGATACTCTAAGCTTAGCAGCTTGGGATTCAGAAGGAGTGGCATCCTCTGGTACATGGGGTTGGGATGAAGTCTGTCTAGCAGGAGCTCAGAAGGCAGTGTTGTGAGGGTTACTGCTGCTGATTCTCTGCAGGCAAGACAGGCAAGATCAATAATGAGCTTAAGGGCATTGTGTTAGATTCTAAGCAAAATGGCATTTAAGAGTAAGCAAAGCAAATCATACTAAGGCAGCCAAAGGTCCTTCAGTTTGAGAGCAATGAGGTATTTTGTCTGGTCTAAGGCACAATTACTCAGGAATTTTGTCACTATCCAAACTGGCAGTGGCAATGGAACTGAGAGGGAAGATGGGGAGCAGGAATAGCTATTTCCTTCCAAATTATCTGTTGTGAAAGATTAACCTTAGGACATGTGATCCTATGCAAAACATCATTTACACTTTTAGAGATCATTGTGGGGGTGCTTAAGAGACTGGCAGTGTTATACACATTCCTCTTCCAATATTAAATACGTAGGTTTTAAAATATTATTTTTACATGTGCTTAGCTTAAACTAGAATCTCACCTTTTATTATTTTTCCATTGTTTTCTTCTTCGGCAGCAATAAAGAGTAGTTATAGTAAGAAGCACAAATATTGCAAAGCTGGACATGATGGAAATTATTACAGTCATGGAGTACGTAGGAGAGACCGAGAAGGAAGAAGAGGAGGAGGAAGGCAAATTTGGAATGTCCACACTCGGCTTTGAGGACATCATTGGTGGGAATGCTGTAAGTAAAAAATAATTCTTTTCATTCATTCTCAAACTTTTAAGAAGCAATTTTTGTATTCAAGCAATCAGTAAACCAAATGTTAAGAACATATATGTACCCAGTTCTCTCTGGTTATATATTTATAAAGTCCAGTTGTAAGAATTCAGTGAGACCTTGTTGTAAGTAAATCTAGCTTATAGAATCACAGAATTATAAAGATGAGACTCAGGGAGAGGACAGTTTTTTCTAAGATAAATGCAGATCTTGGGCTAGTGCTCTTTATACTGCATCATATTGTTCATGACCTGACGATAATTATAAAAATTGTTAAATAAAATATTTTCATGTAATTATATTGTCTAGAGCTGAGCTTTTATACACATTGACTGTCAGTTTACAAACAATAGAAATAATGGAAGATGAATAGTGAAAATATTAAGACACAAATGAACAGAAGTTAATTCATCTAAAAATCGAAGTCCGGTCAAACTCTAATTTGAAACTGCAATATACAAACAAGTAAAATCTACATTGCTACTGGAAACCAAAAGATGCCACACTCATACCACTGTTTGTAGAGTGCAGTCCATTGTATACGCATTAAACAACCTTATTAATTATATTTTAAACCCTCTTAACAGATTGAGTAGAGGCAAAAACAGGGATACAGAGTATTTTAATATAATTAACAAGAATGTTTTAATAGCTAAGAATGAACTTCGTACTCCAAAAAGAGAGAATCAGCCTTCTCTTCAAATATTTGTGGAATACTGACAGATATGATTTTAAGTCAAGCCACAAAGATAAATCTCAATAAATTTCAAAAGCAGAAATTATGCAGACCTAATTATTGACCAAAATGCAATTAAACCTTCTTAACAGATTGAGTAAAGGCAAAAACAGGGATACAGAGTATTTTAATATAATTAACAAGAATGTTTTAATAGCTAAGAATGAACTTTGTACTCCAAAAAGAGAGAATCAGCCTTCTCTTCAAATATTTGTGGAATACTGACAGATATGATTTTATGTCAAGCCACAAAGATAAATCTCAATAAATTTCAAAAGCAGAAATTATGCAGACCTAATTATTGACCAAAATGCAATTAATAATAGATTAATTAAAATCCAATAGGACATTTTAAAAAAATCAATACATTTTTGATCAAAAAGTAAAAAGTATCCATAGTTACAGATCAGAAAAAAAGTCCTAAGAGTGTGTATGAGATTTAGCCAAAGTTTTGCTCAATGATAAACTCAAAGTGCTATCTTCTTCCACTAGATGAAAAAAATGAAAATGCATGAATGGAACATTTAACTTCAGACTTTGGACAAGAAACAATAACTACATGAAACAAAAGAAAATAGGTGATAAAATGAGTCATATACAAGTAGAAATTAGTAAGTTAGAATACATATAACACAAATGACAGAATTAAAAATAGGTCAATAGTTGGTTTTATAAATAAAGTAGTCTAACTTTAAAAAGATGGGAAAGGTACAAACAGAAATTACAATAGATTCAAAGGTCGATAAAAATAAAATAATACGTAATTATGCAATTACATTTTTTAAACCTAAGGAAAATCATAGGTATATATTAATTACAAAATTTGAAGAATTAGAAAATAAGAATATAGACATAAGCAGAAAATTAGTTTCAAAAGTCATTATTGAATCATGAATACATTTTTCTGTCTTGGAAAAGATGAAATATCCTTATTTTATAACATGTTCCAGTAAGAGAAAAATCTTTCAAATTCTTTCAGGGAGTTATAATACTAATATCACAACCTGGCAATATTAGCACAAAAGAAAAGCACACACATAGATTCTATAGCACAGATTTAGAAGATCCTAAATGAAATATTAGCAATTGACTGCAATACAGTCAGAGAATAATTATTTAATATAAGGGAATATATTAAAAAGTTACGTTACAAAGTCATTACAAAGTCAAAAGAAAACCTTTATTGCAGCAGATGCCATTTTGGAATAGGGCATTTGTAAAATTGTAGGTTATCAGGCATACTCATGTATGACTTCTTAGTCTAGAGATGGACCCAGTGATTATGCCTGGAGCATCGATGGTTATATAAGTGATTCTGAAGCATGTGGAAGACAAGTTTGATCACCACTGTGACTCCAGAAGGCACCTGGAACTGGAAGAAGTTAGCACAGCAGTAAAACATCTGTGCCAGGACCAAGGACAGCATGCCTCATTAAACACCACAGCAGTGGTGGACTTAAGAGACTTCCCAGGTTCTTCTCTGACTGGCTTGAAAGCTGGTCTGATTCTCTTTGAACTGAGTCATTCCTGTATTTCTTAATCTAAGATAGGTGGGGAGATGGGCTTTAATTGGAGAGTTATGTTTCCTGCTAATAATAAAGTAGGAGTAATTATTGAAAGACAGGGAGAAATGACTATTTCTGTATTTGAATTTTATAGAGCAGCTCATACTAAATATCATATAGAAGGAATATAATGTAATTTGTAAAGTTGGTAGTGCAATCTCATTAGTAAATGTAAGTAATTTTTCTCAAAATATCAGGAAGTAGAATTTAATGGCATGTTAAAAGAAAAATTCATGATTATTTAGTAAGATTTATTTATTTGTTTGTTTGTTTATTTTTTGAGACAGAGTCTTGTCCCATTGCCCAGGCTAGAGTGCAGTGGCATCATTGTATCTCAGTGCAACCTCAAACTCCTGGGCTCAAGCAATCCTCCTGCCTCAGCCTCCCGAGTAGCTGGGAATGCAGGTGCGTGCCACCACACCCAGCTAATTTTTCTATTTTTTGTAGAGATGGGGTCTTGCTCAGGCTGGTCTCAAATTCCTGGCCTCAACTAATCCTCCCGCCTCAGCCTCCCAAAGTGCTAGGATTATAGGCATGAGTGACCATGCCCAGCCTAAGATCTATTTTTAAAATGCAAGAAGTAACATAGTTTGAACAATAATTTTGCTCTATGGATTTAAATATTTGTTTCAGGGTAGTTCTGTTTTGTTATTCCTTGATTATTGCTCTTGATATTTTATCTGGTCTTCCCTACAGCTATATCAATTATCTCTTTGGATTCAAATTATCAATTTGAATCTTTGTTCCTTTTCCTTTTTATTTGTTTTCTTTTCTTATCAATTATATCTCTTTATCCTTTTCCCCTGAACACCAGGGGAGTTTATTCACTCATTTATCCATATATTGATGCATTCATTAAAACTATATTGACTGTTAGGTATCAAGAATACTGTGGTGGGCCTGTCAAGTCCTTGCTTGTCATGAAAACAAATTAGTAAACAGATAATTACAATAAAATTTCTGAAGAGTTGTAAGAGTGGTAAGAACAGGATGCCCATGAGCATTCAGAGCAGCATAAACTTGGGTTTAGGCATACCAGGTAGGTTTCTAGAGTAAGTAACTTTAAGTAAGTTAAATATAAATGGTGAGTAAGCAATGGCAATTGAAGGTTGCTATGATCTGAGTATTTGTGTCCCCCCAAAATTTGTATGTTAAAATCAATGAGGGAAGAGCCCTCATGAATGGGATTAGTGTCCTTACAAAAGAGGTCTGAGAGAGCCCCTTCTGCCATGTGAGGTGATAGTGAGAAGGTGGCTACGTCCACGAGGAAACAGGCCAGATACCAAACCTGCTGGCACCTTGATCTTGGACTTCCCAGCCTCCAGAACTGTGAGAAATAAATTTCTGCTGTTTATAGGTCACCCAGTCTATGGTATTTTGCTAATATAACTGAACAGACTAAGATATGGGTGTGTCTGTGTTGGGGAGAAAAGGGGTTGGGGAAATTAAGGGAGTAGAGTCAGGATGGAGAGAGAGTGTTCTACAAAGAAGAAATAGCATATACCAAGGTCTTAACCAAACAGTTGTGATGCCTTCCCAAAAGTGACCCTAAAAGTTTCATTGTTTGAGTTGGGGAGTATCTACAGTTAAGGTTAGAGATTTTAGGTTTAGGTCATAAAAGTCCTTGTATGCCAATTTAAGTAATCTGGATGCCCTGAAGCAAATGGAGAGAGTCATCAGTGGGCTTTAAGCAGTGGAGTAGCATGATCAGCTTTTGGCATTAGAAAGAGCTTATGGCTGTAACCTGAATTTTCATGATAAAATATTCCCACCAAGGCTGATTTCAAGCTACTAACATGACATTCTGAACACAGAGTTGTAAAGAGATGTTCAGTGGCACATTGTTACATAGGATTTCCATTATATAGACATTGTAGATAAAGAGAAAATCTAAAAGTTTCTATCTAGTGGGAAAGAACAAGTTACTTATAGGAAAAAATAACCAAGCTCACATTGGAATATTCATGTTCAAAATCAGGAGCTAGATAGAGCTGGAACGCATTCTACTAAGTGAGGTATCCCAAGAATGGAAAGACAAGCACCACATGTACT
>NW_012140858.1:666362-675479 GCF_000956105.1 Propithecus coquereli | reverse complement strand
CAAGGGCAACATAAGTAACATAAATATCTGTACCCCCATAATATGCTGAAATAAAAAAAAAAAAATCAGGAGCTAGAAAAGAGTGAAATCACATCTATAAGCTATTAAGAGAAAAAAAATGTCCAGCTAATACACTTTTCAAATATCCAGGTAAAAGGAAACTATTTGATAATATACAAGGATTCAGGGACTCTATCACCCAAGATCCCTTCTGAGGAAATATGTGAGAGGACTTTTAAGTAAATAACAACTGAATCAGAAAATGACTTCAAGATGAATAGTGGTAATAAAGAAATATATATATGTAAAATCTAAATGGATATGATGAATGGAATTTTATCTAATTCTTGAAATGAGAATCAATAAGAGTTATTCAATAAGGAGAAGCCTAGCAGTATTGGGGAAGGTATAAAAGAGATACAAGCATTCTAAGGATCTCATTGGAGATCCTAAAAGTCCCATGGAGTGGGGAGACATTAGGAACAAATAGAGCACTGTAATGTGTAGAAAAAGTTGGTATCTGGTTTTTACTTAACAGTGGATAAATAATAACTAGCAAAAAATAAGGAAAAGGAAAAAAGAAGCAAAAAAGTAAAATGCATAGAGCATGTAAAGTTAAGATAGTAGGAATAAAATCAAGTACGTTAGCTGTTATACAAAATACGAACAGGCTGAAACTTTCTATTAGTAGAAAATAGCTCAGACTGGAGTAAACCCAGGTATATGTTTCTTATAAGAAAAGAAAAAAGAGAGAGACAAAGGGATTTTAGGCTAATGTAAATACAAAAAAAGGATTGCCATTATTAATACCAGAATTTTAAAGTTAAAATGAGAGTGAGTTACATTTTACATGGTAAAAGCATTTATATAAGGAGAGAATAAAGTGTCATGAATCACTACACCTCATAGAACATAGTAGCTGAATATATAAAGCAAAATTATTATAAATGCAAGAAAAATCTGGCAAAATAACTATAAATTAATTAGATTGATCTAGTGAAAAATTTAAGTTAGAAAATCAACTACATCAAGAAACCCATATGTGTATAAAGGGACAATTAAGGTCATGTGATTATCAAACAGCTAGCATGAGTTTATTCTATACTAATAAAAGAATAAGAAAATAATGGTTGCGTTGTAATTCTGATCAGATCCTGTTCTGTGCATTGTGTTCAATTCTGGAAATTCCTCAAGCTCACGTGCAGCCAGTGAAGAGTAAACACGGAGGTGAAGATTTTGGAAGTCAGGTCGTAAAACAAAAAGTTGAAAATTGAACATATTTAATGTGAATAAGAGAAGACTACAGGGAGATAGGGTACCTGTCTCCTAATATTTTAAGGGCTGTCCTATAGAAGATGGATCAAAGAAATAGAGCAGAGATCAGTTGTTGAAAGTTATAGAGAACCAGAATTAGTTCTACAAAGCTAAATTGTTCTAATAATTAATGTATTCTACAATGAAACGAAAGAGTGAATTCAAGAGGGAAAAGGGAATGTCTCTGTCAGACACTCTGGAAAAGACTCTCATTGTGGAAGAATTTGGATTAAATAGCTGTTAAAATCACTTCAAACTTGAATTTTCTATGAAATTATAACTTTAATATGACCACAAAAATTACCTGACCAGCATTCCAAATGATTATATAATTCACTAGTTATATATAAACACACACACATTCTTTATGGTTTCATTTGTGTACAAAATGGTAGCTGATAATTACAGAAAAATGAGTTTTGGATGCAAACATTCCTAAAAAGAAAAGTCCTAGACCACATGGTTTCGCACCCAAATTTTACCACACCTGCAGAAATTATTCCACATCAAGAAGGATGGAATCCTCCCCAACACATTTTATGAAGCCAATATAATCCTGATACCAAAACCAGGAAAGGACGCAACAAAAAAAGAAAACTACAGACCAATATCCCTTATGAATATAAATGCAAAAATTCTCCTCAACAAAATCCTAGAAAACCGAATCCAGATGCTATTCAAGAAAATAATCCATGATGACCAAGTGGGCTTCATCCCAGAGATTCAGGGATGGTTCAACATACGCAAATCTATAAATGTAATTCACCATATAAATAGAAGCAAAAACAAAGATCATGTGATCCTCTCAATAGACACAGAAAAAGCATTTGACAAAATTTAACACCCTTTTATGGCAAGAACGCTTAACAAAATAGGCATAGACAGGGCTTACTTACAAATGATACAAGCCATATATGACAAACCCACAGCCAACATCATACTGAATGGGGAAAAACTGAAAGCATTCCCACTTAGAACTGGAACCAGGCAAGGTTGCCCACTCTCTCCACTTCTATTCAACATAGTGCTGGAAGTCCTTGCCACAGCAATTAGACGAGTGAGAGGAATTAAGGGTATCCAAATGGGGGAAGAAGAGGTCAAACTCTTACTCTTTGCTGCTGATATTATATCTAGAAAACCCCAAGGATTCAACCAAGAGACTCCTAGAATTGATAAATGAATTCAGTAAAGTCTCAGGATACAAAATCAATACACACAAATCAGAGGCATTCATATACATCAATAACAGTCAAACTGAGAAGCAAATCAAATATTCAATACCCTTCACAATAGCAACAAAGAAAATTACCTAGGAATATATTTAACTAAGGGGGTAAAAAACCTCTCCAGGGAGAACTATGAAACACTGAGGAAGGAAATAGCAGAGGATGTAAACAGGTGGAAAAAAATACCATGCTCGTGGGTCGGCAGAATCAACATTGTTAAGATGTCTATGCTACCCAAAGTGATCTACAAATTCAATGCAATCCCTATTAAAATACCAACAGCATTTTTCACAGATATAGAAAAAATAATTTTACGCTTCGTATGGAACAAGAGAAGACCCTATATAGCAAAAGCAATCCTAGGCAATAAAAACAAAGTGGGAGGTATCAATTTACCAGACTTCAAACTATACTACAAGACTATAGTAATGAAAACAGCTTGGTACTGGCACAAGAACAGGGACATCGACCAGTGGAACAGAACTGAGAACCCGTATATAAAACCATCCTCATATAGCCATCTAATCTTTGACAAAGCAGACAAAAACATACACTGGGGAAAAGAATCCTTATGGTGCTGGGAAAACTGGGTAGCCACGTGTAGAAGACTGAAACAGGATCCACCCCTTTCACCTATCACAAAAATCAACTCATGATGAGTAACAGACTTAAACCTAAGGTGTGAAACTATTAGAATGCTAGAAGAAAATGTTGGAAAAACTCTTCTAGACATTGGCCTAGGCAAAGAATTTATGAAGAAGACCCCAAAGGCAATTACAGCAACAACAAAAATAAAAAAATGGGACCTGATTAAATTAAAAAGCTTCTGCACAGCCAAAGAAACTGTCATGAGAGCAAACATACAACCTACAGAATAGGAGAAAATTTCGCATTCTACATGTCCGATAAAGGGCTGATAAGCAGAATCTATTTTGAACTCAGGAAAATCAGCAAGAAAAAAATCAAACAACCCTATCAAAAAGTGGCCAAAGGACATGAACAGAAACTTTTCAAAAGAAGACAGACTACTGGCCAAGAAACATATGAAAAAATACTCAACATCTCTAATCATCAGGGAAATGCAAATAAAAACCACATTGAGATATCACTTATCTCCAGTGAGAACGGCCTTTATCAAAAAGTCCCAAAACAATAAATGTTGGCGTGGATGCGGAGAGACAGGAACACTCATACACTGCTGGTGGGACTGCAAAGTAGTGCAACCTCTGTGGGAAGCAATATGGAGATACCTTAAAGAGATACAAATAGACCTACCATTTGATCCAGCAATCCCATTACTGGGCATCTACCGAAAAGAACAAAAGACATTCTATAAAAAAGACATCTGCACTCGAATGTTTATGGCGGCACAATGCACAATTGCAAAGATGTGGAAACAACCCTAGTGCCTATCCATACATGAGTGGATTAATAAAATGTGGTATATGTATACCATGGTGTACTATACAGCTATAAGAAACAATGGGGATATAGCACCTCTTGTATTTTCCTGGATAGAGCTGGAACCCATTCTACTAAGTGAAGTATCCCAAGAATGGAAAAATAAGCACCGCATGTACTCACCAACAAATTGGTTTCACTGACTAACACCTAAATGCACAGATAGGAATAACATTTATTGGGCATGGGGCAGATGGGAGTGGAGAGGAAGGGATGGATATATACATACATAATGAGTGTGATGCACACCATCTGGGGGATGGACATGCTTGAGGCTCTGCCTGGGGGGGCGGGCAAGGGCAACATAACCAAAACATTTGTGCCCCCATAATATGCAGAAATGAAAAAAAAACAAAAAACATATATTCATCTAAATGTTGACAAAAAATCAAATCAACAAGTTCCCTGGGTGATTTAAAATTGTGGACAACAACATTTTTGTCAACTAGACCTTCTTAAGAATTGTCAATTATAATAGAATGTGAAAAGAGAGTAGTATCCATTCAAGACTGAATCAGTTTAGCAATCAGTTCAGCTTTATTATACATGACGTCTTGGAAATAAAAAAAATGGTGATAACAGAGAGGCATTAGGTACAACAGTTAAGAAACTAGGCTCTGAAGACAGAGTCAGAATCAGGTAGATTTGGGTTAAAATCCTGGCTCAACCCCTTACTAGATAGGTGAACTTAGGCAAGTTGTATAATCTATTGTTCTCAAGTTGACTTGAATGTAGAATGGAGGATATTCATGATACCTAATTTCATAGGGCTATTGGGAGTATTTAGACATAATATACATAACACACTAATCAGTGTGCTGGATTAGGGCATGCACTGGTTCATTCTTGAAATATATGTAAAGATGGAAGAAGAAAAGAATTAAAGAGAAAAGCACATCATCATTCCAATAGTTAAGCCAGATTATACTTTTCTCCACAGAAGCTTTGAAATAGAAGACAGACTCACCGCTGAGTGTTTCTATAGCAAAGTGTGTGAAGTCCTGCGGAAGAGAGGAATAGCGCAATGCCTGCTTAGCAGACAAATAACATCAACAGTACAAAGACATCGCGTGCTCAAAAAGACATTTCACTGCATCAAAAGAAGCCATAAAAAATAAAAACTACTGAAATTCTAGTCCCTGTGTTCAAGCAAGAAGAAAATAAGGCAAAGATGAACAAATGATTAAAAAATATTCTTCGCCACTCCTCAAAGCGAACTGACAATATTCCTTAGAGCTTACTAGAGAAGCTTACTTCAAGAAATATTTGAAGTCTTCACACATTTCCATAGAATATGGAATTCTTTGCCTAATAAGGATGCCTTCTTTGTTCAACTATTGACTGACCTGAAGAGATACAGCCAATTTCTTTAATAATAATTGCATTTAACCCAGGTAGCATACTTTCAGACATTCCCTACCCCAGGTTCAGATGAAATGGTCAGTTTGTGACATTTGGAACTCATTTTCTTACATGTATCAAAGATTTCATAAAACTGTGTTTTTTTTAAGACTAGGAAGTTAGTTATCGTAGCCGGTTTGTGCTGCTCAAAGTTCCTTTATAATCAGTATAAAAGGCAGAAACATGGATTCTTTTTGTGTGTGTTGTTCCTGTCTAATTTAAGATTAAATTGTCACTTTCCACACAGCAAAGCCTCAATGAATGCTTGAATCGATGAGTGAGTAAACAACTGAAGGATAACAAAGACCACAGTTATCAATTAAAAGTCTAATCAAAGTCAACTTTGGCTGCTTATACAACAATGAATTGAAAAGCTTTTTTTTTTTTTTTATTCCTTCATTTGGGAATAACAATTTGACAGGCTACCAGAATAATAGGTTTTTAGGGTTTCCGTACTGCTCTTATTTAATAACTGAGTGAGTCAGTTGGGACCAGTAGCATTCTTTCTTTTAATATTTTACATCTTAGTCCTTTAAGTAAGCTGGTAAAATCAAGTCCTGGCACCTCACCAAGTACAGAGGGGATTAGGCCTAGAACATGTATTACAAGAAGTAGGTGTGATTTAAGCCTTAGAACACTCAAACCAGAGGAAGTTAATTTACATGAAAAAGTTTTCTAATTTCATTCCAAGTTTTTCTGCATTTTGACAGGTTAAAATACCATCTGATACAAGTTAGTTTCTAGGACATCCCTTTTCAAGCAATCTTCTTAAATTCTTTCCTAGAGATTTTGTGATTATCCTTTTAAAGCCATTTGATTTGACCCTATAAACTTTCTACTGAAAATTAACTATCTTTAAAAAAAAACACCAATCTTCCAAAACAAGGATCTGTGTCACAAATGAAGATCATGAGTCGGCTCAATGAAGAAATATTTGTTTTCATCTATAAACGATTAGATAATACAAAGTCATGAAGGCAAAAGCAAAAGGTGGCATTTTAAATTTGGCTTATTTTATAGACATATAAGGGATAAAATAGGCTAACAACCTTGAGTTTGGAGATAGTATTTGTATCATTCACTAAATATGCTGCTCTCCATGGCCTAATTAGGAGCTATAAACTGAGATCTGATGTTCCTTTTTGCTCTACCCTGGGTGAGTTTGGTGAAGAGCCTTTGAGGGGGTTGTACATTCTGTTCTGCACATCAAGGAAGTATGAGTGTAAATACACATGCATGAATCCAATTACATACACGTACGATTTCAAGGGCACAAACAAAATTACTTACTTGTTAGGTTTTCTTTTTTATAATCTGAGGGGAAAAGGATAAAAATTTGTTTAAAGTGAGCATCCAGATATCTCATATATTCTGTGAGAGAGTGCTAAGAAATGCCAAGTTCTCTTTCAGCTTTTTAATATACAGCTGGAAAACATTCTTTGCATTCGAATGTGAAAGAATTGGGTCTTTCAAATTAAACCAGCTGTTAGGGATAACAACACAGTTCCTTACAAACAAAGTTCATGAAAGCAACATGCAGCAATTCAATTTTGTTTTGTGAGATCAGCGTTTTCAAACATGTGGCTTATTTTAGCATGCTTAAAAATCTGCTTCATTAGGGAAGAAAGAGGACTTTATTCTTTTATTCCACTCTTCTGACAAAATATGAGATGTTTCTTAGCTATTTTTCTGCACATTCCAGAAAATGTTACAAGCTCTCGTAAGATCCCCTATGAAAGAAGGTAAGATCTCAAGCAGCAGTTAAAATTGCTCTTAATTTTAGAACAAATGAAATAAATCCTTACACTAACCTGTGCAATTAGGATAGTATTAGTTATCTAAGGAAAGCAGAGCTAAAAAATAAAAATTAGAAATGCCTAGAAATATTAGGAGCTTTAAGTTCACACCTTAGTTTCTTCAAAATAGTACATTTCTCTTAACCTCCAAAGCCTTGGGAGCCCTTTTATTACCTAAATATGGCAGTCTGCTACAGGCCGTTGGGTCCCAGTGCATGCTGGGAAGCTTGCTGCATTCTGGAACGGACAGCAGATGCATCCCAGATCTGTAGAGTCCTCTGTGGGTCTTTTCTTCCATAGCCAGCCATTCTTTTGCACAGAAGAGCTCCTTCACTGCCAAGCAGTACTCTCTAAAATGTTGAATGGAGGAAATAGTTGAATTAAGGCATGTTAAAGATGAATTTGTGGCAGAACCTAAATTCTATATTTTCAAAACATCATCACAGTACCTTGTTACCGCAAAAGCATTTTTGCAAGCACGCTTTTACTGTAAGTAATGTGAGAGTTTATGAAATATATTATCCTGTGAGATGAAAAACTATCTTGTTTTGCTTCTTAAACATAATTAATGCTACTGGGGAAAGGAACTTTCGAATTTCAAAGGCATTGGATTCGGAGTCCCTTATATATCTTCTCTCGACTTCATATTAAAATAACTACAAAGGTACAGAAATAAAGTACACAGAGTTTAAAAAGAACATCTGTGGCTCGTGCATGTAAACTTCTATGGGACGTAAATGTTGCAAAGTTATTTAATAAACGCATTTTGTGCTAGCATACAAAAATAAAATTGAATTTTAATTGTGGTAAAAATTTCCCAAATTTCAATTAAGAAAAAGGAGATTCTATAAGAAAGAGGTCTATCATTATTTATAGACCATATTATTTCTGACAGAGGAACCACAAGATTATCAACCAAAAATCTAATAGGATTCTGTAAATTGGGACGTATATGATGTATAATAAAATATAATGGCTTTATGTGTACTAGTAATAGCTTGTTAACAAATAAAATGGAAAAATTATCCCACTTATTCACAAGAATTAATGAATTCTAATATATGAGACTTGATTCCTCTCAATAATTAGGAGGTATAATATTAAGCGTAATTGGAATAAACTAAGAATTGCAGGAATATATTCTTTGTATGTTCCTTTGTGCCTAAAGCTGTTAACTGACCTTTGTTGTCATTGTTAGTGAGTAATATTGAGTGGACTGACATTTCTACAATAATTTTCTTTTTGATACTACAGTTGTTGAAATGAATGGTATTAAAATTCACAGGCAGTGCCAGAAGACGCTTGCTCCTTCCTATTCCCTCATTTACTCTACTTCCACCCCAGCCACCCAAAGAAATAAAAGGAGCAATAAAAAGTAACAAGCCACTTACATGCAGCAACATGGATGAATATCAAAAACTTCATGTTGAGCAAAAGAGATCAGATACAAAACTGTACATGTTGTACGATTCCATGAGTATGAGATTCAGGAACAAGCAAAACTAACTTATGGTCAGAGAAATTAGAACAGCAGATGACTTTGGGGATAATGGGGAATTTATTAGAAATGAGCATAAGGGAACTGTGTACGTGGTGAAAACATTCTATATCTTGGTTGGGGTAGTGGTTACATCATTGTATACCTTTGTCAAAACTCTGAACTATATGCTTAAAAGGGGTGTAGTTTATTGTATATATACTATACTTCTATCAACTAAATACCACAATAAAAGAATATGACATTGTGAGAAATCTGATTAAAACAATCCAAAAACTTACATAGCTCAACTCTAAAATTTAAAAATTCTAAGGAAATTAATAACAATTTTTATTAAAATAAGGAAAAAGGGAAGTACATTTTGTGGACATTCTAGTCTAGTGTGTGTGTGACAACTATTCTGTAATTAGTATTGCTGTAA
>NW_012140858.1:629276-664017 GCF_000956105.1 Propithecus coquereli | reverse complement strand
TGCCTGAGTGTCACTGTGTAAGTGTGATAACTATTCCAGTGGCCCCCACAAATTATATTAGCTTTGCTAAGGACAGGACTGTTAGAGTCTACTGTCACATTCTTTTGCTGGTTACATTATCTATTTATTATACATGTGACATTTTCTAGTTAAAGGATTTTCATTGTTGAGCAGTACCTCAAATAAACAATTTTGGAGACTCCTATAAAGAAGCCCAAGAAACCGAAATACAAACTAAAGAAGTGGCAGTCAACAGGGGCACTATTTTTTCAAATAACTGCAGGTGCAGTTCAAATGCTGACTAGTATTTCCTAACTCCTAGCAAGACATTTTACTTCCTCACAGCCACGCTTCCCATTCTCTTTTTGGCAACAGCCTTAAATTTTTCCCTCATTATCTTTTTCCTTTTTATTCCTCCAGTGCTGAAGTCCCTAGAGATTTTTAGATGTCATGCCTGATCATAATATGATCTTCTTAGGCAAAGAAACAAATTACAGTACTGTTATAGTGTCTCCAAACCCTCAAACTTTGCAGTAAGTTGAGGAATAGAGCACTCTATTTTAATGACCTTACTGTAGTCTTTTTATGCTAAAAGAAAGTTCACTAAAATCATTTTGATAGTTAAATAGTTTATGATTATATCAAAAAAGAAGTGAAAATGTGCTGTGTTGGTAGTTTTCAAATTTTCAAAAGAAAATTTAGGAAGAACATCTATCCAGCTTCTAATATACTCCATGGTACAATTTATCCTTTAATCCTCTCAACTCTGTTGTGCAGATGAGGAAACTAAAGCTTAGGCAAGAACACATAAATCTAGAAAGCAGAAGTAACAGTATTTGTTCTAGTTGAGCTTTGTTCTAGTTGGCTCAAAAGCCAGACTGATTTCTGTCTCTTCTACAAAAGAAGTAAATAAAGACAAAGATAATTCTATGAACATGCATTTATGAATCTCAGTGTTTAAAGAATATGGGAGTTTGAAAGAAATATTTATTTAAAATGTACTCACCCCCACCCAAATGTGGCAAGCGTGTCAGAACTCAGAATACAGGATGCAATGTATTTACTTTAAAATAATATTCTAAATGCTCATCATGATCTCATTTATTGACAAATAATGCCAAAACATTTGAAGTGTAGTCTTTATTTTCTCTATCTCGCTTACTAATGAAGCCTGTGTTATTTTAGGATTTCTCTTTTTATTTGGTAGAAAGTGGGGATATTTATGAATATAATAATAATGTGAAAAATAGCAAGAGTAACAGAATATTATGCTATTTATGCTATTTTCTAGAAGTTCTGAGCCCTTGTATTGTAAGTTATCATTAGTGATTTACATGGTAGAAATTTTGCCTGACTTTCTCCTATTTTGGATGGAAGTCAGCTTTTGTCTTTACTATTGCACATGACAACTTCCTCTTTTGAAACCTCTTCCTGTTTGCAGACACAAAAATGGAATTTTCGCATGTACTTATTTTTGAAATTTTACCTGCAAACAGGGGTAGGAGTAGGGACTACTCCAGCGTTGCACTCTTGGAAGATGTGGTTACACAGCAAAGCCTCAGCAGCTGGCCGGCAGAGCGGGCTCACCGCTTTCAGTTCATTCCAAGCAGTGTGGACCAACAGCTCTTGGGCCTCCTCAGGGTCCACGTAGGAGGTGTTGAAAAAAACAAGAGCATCTCTTGCCAGGACTGCATTACACACCTCCCCTCTGTACTGGGCACAGTAGCCTTTGTTATCTTTCTGTGGTTTACTGAAAGAAGCAACAAACAACATTCCCAATCACATGCTAATTCTTGGCATTCATTCTGCATTTTTTATTTTTTCGGTTTCCACATCTGCATGACAGAAATAAGAGAAAATTATACTAGCAAATGGGTTGAGATGCTCTATCTGAATATTGTCTTCTTTTCCAGCTGCAATTATATCATCTCTAGCTCTCCGGAGGGCTACTATGAAGACCAAATGTGACAATGGATGTGGAAAGCTTTGGGAATGATCAAGAACTGAATAGATTTGTGGTTTTTTTTATTATTTACATTATAAATAGAATTTGACTACTCTTAACTAAGCCACCTCACATGCTTCTTGCAAATAAGCTGAGGGTTTTTCAGAAATGCATCTGAAAAACATATTCATCGTGATAGTTAACAAATTACTGAGCATGTTAACAATCTGATCTGAAAGGCTTGCAGCTTTAGGAACATAGTTCATTTATGTGTTATGATAGTTAAGTACCTGAATTTTGTAGCACACATACATCTTTGCAATACCTTCCATATTCAGATTCTCTCACTCATACCTAGAAGTCCATTAAAGACAAAGAAAGTCATGTAGGGAGAAGCACGAGGCATGGCTTCCAGGAGCTAAGTAGCATTTTCAGCTTTGCTATCTTCCCATCGCATGTCTTGGGAAAAGTCAACTGGTCACTCTTTGCCTAACTGCCCTACTCTGTAGAGTGATGTAAGTAATTATTCTGAATTCAGATTATTGTATGTTAATGGGTAATATATGTGTGGGAAAAGCCTGGAAATTCTATTATGCCAGCACAAAAATAGGATTAAAATGTTATCTGCTATAACAACTGGAGACAATTAGAAGAATGGAAAATGCTGCTAGTACTCTTTTCACACATCTGTTTGCCCACTTGATGCAATGCTGGGAATTATAATAACTCATAGACTCACCTGGAAAACATTTATTGAGCACTTATTATGGGTAGGCACTGTGGTCTCAATATATTCTTACGGCTACCATCAGATCTATATTGTTAACAGTGACAAAAAACTCTTAAGTTGTGTTCTCATTTATATTTGTACAGTGTTGGAATTTAGCATTTCATTATGTTTAGATAAAGGATTTTCAGGAATAAAATTAAATTGGAATTTGAGGGAAATTTAGAGACCCCATTTGAATGTCAAATATTGATACTTTAATTACAAATCATCATGGGCTGGTCTTTAAAGCGAATCCATTAGAATGAGATATAACGCTTTAGGTAAAACAATGAACTTCTAAGAAACATAGCTATACTTTTAAACAATGTTTTGTGATATAGAATCTTTCTTTAACTCATACCCACATTTTACTAATCAGCCAATATGATTTTTATGATATCACTTCTTTCATTGTGAATTTTTAAAATAATGAGTATGAAAACTCAAAACTTCATGAAAACTTGTGCGGGGTAAAGGTGAGGAAACACCCAAAGAAATAACTTATGACGCAGACTTGTAGGGAACCCAATCTATGACAACACTTAGGAAGTTAGAGAGAAAGAAGGATGCTATTGTTGGGGCTCAGAAAATGGTACCCCAAAGTGAAGGCCCAAGAAGCAGCCAGAGAAGCAAAATCTCTCTGACCTGCTCCTGCCTATCTGTCTCTCCCTCCTTCTTCTCCGAAGCTAGCCATAGATACTGGAATCCCTCCTCCCCCAAGCTGGTCATAGAAACCAGAACTTTTTTTCCCCAAAGCCAGCCATAAAACCTAAATATATTACTCTAACTTCCCCCTTTTTCTGTGTAACAGCTGGCCGTAAAGATATTAAGACCCTCATTCTAGAAGGGTCCTACTCCGTACTCTGGAGAAAGAAATGCTGCACAGAGAGGCCAAGAACAATCTGGACAGACAGGACTTGCTGGATGTCCCTACTCAGTGTGTTAGATTAGATCATACCCAGTTTGTCTAATCATATTTCTACACAGCTGTCCATGCTGCATTGAATCTAAGCATAAAAATGGATAGTTTTCCCCGTATCTCTGAGTCTTCATTCTGAAGGCTTCTGTGTCATGTAAAACTATGATCAAATAAATCTGTTTTGCTTTTCTCTTGCTAACCTAGACATCTTTGTTATATGGGTGTGGGCCGTGACCCTTATGCTGGGGAGGAAAGGGATCACTCCCTCCCCAGCCTACACTGCGCTTTAAGAAACTGAATAATAAGTAATAACCAGAAACAGCTCAAACTGGTTTATCGAGTGGTCTCACATATTGATATAATATCTTATTATAAAGGGAAGATGAATAAGAGCATGTGTAACCCCTTCACTTAGGAAAAAACTGCATCATGTAAAAGCTAAATTTTTCCCACAGTGTATCTGAGCTGAGAATTATTCATCCAGTTTCCACTGTCATGTGTTAACTATTGTATGATGCTGTTTTTCATTTTTCCATGAGTATCTTTTAAAAATAAAACACATTCATGATGTTTCCTTTAATTACACAAGCAAAACACATTTTTTAAAAAAATCGGAAAGAAAAAGTATACAAAAGAAAAATTAATGAAAATAGCTCCAAAGTCTGGGCATGATGGCGCACATCTGTAATCCCAACACTTTGGGAGGCTGAGGTGGGAGGACTGCTTGAGCCCAGGAGTTCAAGACCAACCTGGGCAACATAGTGAGACCCTGTCTCTACAAAACATGATAAAAAGGTAGTCCTAGCTACTTGGGAGGTTGAGGCAGGAGGATCAGATCGCTTGAGCCCAGGGGTTCGAGGCTGCAGTGAGCCATGATTGTGCCTCTGTCCTCCAGATGGGGCAAAAGAGTGAGACCCTGTCTCAAAAAAAAAAAAAAAGAAAAAAAAAAGAAAAAAATAGTTTCAGAGATAAGGATTATTAACAATCACTAATAATCGATCCCTCTGTCTGAATTTCTGCTGCTTCTTTTAATAAAAGCCCTAGAAAATCTTTAGAACAACCTCAGTGTGGCCTAATAGCATTGCTTTTTTAAAAAAACTTTTCAGCATTAGGTGTATAATGCAAAAGAAGAAATAAAAAACAAAGAAAAAAGGAGGATAGTTTTCAAATAGAAATTAGAATAGATTTTGAATCGAAATTGATTTTTTAAAAATTTTTGAGCATTAGGTATAAAATGCAAAAGAAAATATAAAAAGCAAAAGAAAAAAAAGAGAAAAATTTTGAATAGAAATTAGAAGATCTCAGTTTTGGTTTTTCTTTCAAAGAGCTTGATGACCACTAGCCTGTGAAAACCCTTTACATGCTGGGAAAAACCATACAAATACAAAGTGTGTGATTATTGTTAATTTTCTACATCTCTATCACGTCCCTAGGAACATTGAGGACTTGGCTTTGGTAGCATATCTATGCTTGAATTAGATCCACAGGCGATATATAAGACCGTATATCTATATTTATATATCTATATATCTGGATCTGTTTATCAACTGCCTAGTCACAGTTTCCGTGTTTCAACCACTTCCTTTTCCTTTTACTCTCCTCTTTTGCAGCTATTTATAATCTCAAATTTTACACAGTGATCAAATTTTAGATGCAAGACATGGAGACAAATTGGGCCATATCATCCCTCAAATCCCTGAATCTATCACTTAAAAAAAAATTTAAAAGGGAGCTCACAGCAAGAACTGGGGAACAAGATGAATGCAAATAATTTTCATTGGAGCCTTCCGTTTTTTGCAAGTGACGAGACCCCTCCATGTCCAGCTCAAGTTGTTTCTTTGCCTGCAGTTCTTGGGACTGCTGATGGGGCAACACTGGAAACAGCTGGCTCTGTTTGTTGCTCATTTGAACGGTAGGGCAGAGGTCACAGAATGCTGGTTATTTTGGAATGAACTGCCAGACTATGTCCTAAAAATGCTAGTTAATATTGCACATGGAGCCAGTCCCTCTCTTGTCTCCTGACAATGTAAACCTGATTGACCTCCCTTTATGTTTGACCTCCCTTTTTTAGAGGCAACAATGGATATTTGATCCCAAATGCCTCTTTTAATTTCTTTTATAACAGACAACTCAATGTGATCAAATGAAACATTTAAAGGATTCTCACTATGTATAGGTCTTAGTTCTATGTATGAATCACATTCAATAGAACATTTTTAAATGTTATCTCTCAGTTTCTATGAGGGAGACATGTACTTCCTTTGAACACATAATACTTTGTCCAAGGGCACAGCGGATGAGCAGCCATGGCATGCCTGTGTTATGACAACCCCACTACCCTGGTGGAAACTCCACACCTTACTTCCCTCCCTCCCAAGTACGGGCACATTTGATAGCTGTACCTCTGGTATAGAAAAATCTTCTTCCCTTATATAGCAAACTGCCTTATCTCCCCTTGAACTTTCCCAATAAAGGAGATGACCGAGGTTCTACGCCACTTCCAACCTCCAAAGCAAAGTGGAACTGTTTTTGTTCTTTCATGACTAGTGTCTTTGTAGATAATTTATTCTCTAAGGCAAGGGTCAGCAAATATAATCCACAGGACAAACTTGGCCTGCTGCTTTTTTTTTTTTTAGTTTTTATTCAATGACATTTTTATTAATTTTAATTTAGATAAACTTTACTCTCCTGAGCCATTAGCTCCTAAAATTGTCAGTAAAAATTCTTAAAGCAATATTTATATACAAAAATGAACTAAGGATTTTTGATACTATATCTAAACATTGGAAGATGGTCAATTATGATGAATCACTATCACATTTACTTAAAAGTAGTTTAAATTTTCATACAATGTGTATCATGACTGTCACTGTCTTTCAGAGCAATACGTATATATCCATATGATTATTTCTTCAAATTTTTTTAATTGACAAATTGTCTATATTTTATCATGTACATGATGTTTTGAAATATGTATACATTATGGAATGACTAAATTGGCCTGATTAACATATACATTACCTCACATATTTATCATTTTTTGTGGTGTAAACACTTTAAATCTACTCTCTCAGTGATTTTCTAGAATACAATACATTGTTATTTACCATACTCAACATGTTGTACAATAGATCTCTTGAACACATTCCTGCTAACTGAAATTTTGTATACTGCTAGCTGTTTTTATACACAGGCTGCATGCTAAGAATGGTATCTTAAAAATCAAAAGAAGAATTAATGACAGGTGAAATCTATGTGAAGTTCAAACTTCAATGTTCGTAAGTAAAGTTTTATTTGAACAGATTCATGTTCACCTGTTTACCCATTGTCTATGGCTGCTTTCGCACTAAAACAGCAGAGTTGAGCTTTGCAACAGGGACTGTATGGCCCACAGGCTAAATATATTTAATATCTGGCCCTATACAGAAGAAGGTTGCCAGCCCCTGCTCTAAGACACAGATCAAGTATCATTTTTTTGAAATGCTAAACCCAATGTCCCCAACAAGAAAGATGTGACCTCCTCTGAAAAACCTCTTGCATTTCTTCTGATTAAAATTAATACTTATTTATTATATAAAATAAAGAGTGATGTAAAGAAAAAATTTTTAATTTAAAATAATTTGAAAATTATATTAGCAAAATAAACATTTTATATATTTTATTTATATATCAGTTAAAATTAGAAATAGTTATTACATTTCACAGTTTTTATGAAAGTCAATTTAAATAAGTACCGCAAATATAACACTATATATTGCAAAATGTTATATTACAAGGTAATACTTTCTTATCTACAGGATAGAGCTATGAGGGGGAGCTTGGGAGTCAGTTTTGGATTCCTTTTCCTACTCCATCTTTCACTAGTTGTATAAGCCACTTGAACTCTCCAGTTGAAAGTAACTCTTAGTTTCTTTTCTATAAAATAGTGATAATAATGGTACCTATTTCATAGGGACGTTTTGAGGATGAATTTAAGTAATGCAGCAAAGCTCTTAGCACAGCGCCTGATACATAGTAAGTATTCAATAGATGGTACCTGTCTTTATCTTCACCCTTATCATCTTGTAAGAGTACCTAAAGGATTAGAAATTAGAAAGTTTCTAAATGGCTACAGTGCTCAGCAAGTAGTAGACACTCAATAAATGGCATGTCAAATTAAAAAAACACATAACAAAACATTGGTATCATAACTGTTTCTTACCTCCATTCTGTTAACAGGAAAGGAAGTTCCCGCAGGAAATCAAATTAAAGGGGAAAAGAAAAAAAAGTTAGTACATTTTCATCTTACAATTTGGAAGAGACAGTTTTGACACCACTAATCTCGAAGTTTCTATAAAGTTCTCTGCTTCAGCTAGGAAGCCAGATACTGAATTCACAGGCAGATTTAGAGGAGATTAAGAGAATACTGAACGTCTCCAGGGAGTGCGTTCTTTTCAAACTGAGTTAGCCACGGGCACCATCAGCCAGGCAGCCTCCCAGCTGAGAATTTCCCTCCATTAGCCACCAACGGACTTTGCATTAAGAAAGCAGGATGTGGAGGCTAAGCGAGAGGAGCAGAGGGGAGAGGGGAGGGTGGACAACTGCCCACCCTCCTAGGCTTGGTGAGTGTGTAACCTGTGTATTATATAGGGTTCCACACTCAGAAGGGCCCCATGCTTAGTTTAATGCTCAGCTGTCACTGTTTTGAAAACCTTAGTATCTTTTGAACAAGGGGCCCCACATCTTCATTTTGCATAGAACCCTGCAAAGTGTGCAGCCAGACGTGCCCACAGAGGTAAAAATCCAGGACTCTGAGGAGTCTGCGCTTCTCCTCTGGAGGGTTTAGGTGACTTCCAGCACAAAGGGCCCCAACTCGGGCTCTCCCAAGGCACGAGGGCCCTTGCTAGGGTGCAATATGACCAGCATTTCTGAATTATTCCATCTTCTTTTTGTACAGCAAATTTAAAACTTCGTACTCTTTACCACGTGCTTTATGGTTACTTCCTCCTTGTCCTCTCCCCACCCTCATTTATGAAAGTAAAAAGTCAATATATACTTTGTCTAAAACCAATTTGCTGTATTGGAATTTCTCTTAATATTGAGGTCTAATTTTTTTGAACGTTTTAGATCCATTTGGACGTTTCTCTTGTAGCAATTTTAAAGACTTCAAAATGAATTCTTCTGAGAAGTCATTCTTCTTGAAATAGAATGAGTTTGCATTTCTAACCATTCCCTTTTAAATTTGCAGGAGGTGGTGACTATTGTAACCTTGAGTATGTGACATTTTAAAATCTTTGTGGACCTTCTATTCAATGAGCTGGGGATTATGAGAGGCTGAGCTAGTAAAGAGTATCTCCCACATCAGGACACTATGCAAAGTGGCCTCTTGAAAGACTCTCCAAAGAACGTGTATGTCCTGTGAAAGAGTCAGTAGCAGATGCCTGCAACACAGAGGCGTGAATAACCCATCAAAGCATTAAAAGCCCAAACACTGCATCTGCTGCCATACTGGTTCTGCCATTTACTAGCTATGGGAGCTTGGATACCACTTTGAGCTTCAGTTTCCTCATCTGTAAAATGGGGATAATGAAAGTACCCATCTCATTCAATTGTGGGGATTAAATAAATTCACATACACACACACACACACACACACACACACACACACACACACACATACATACATACATACATATAGTACTGGCACTGGTAATGTACTTTGTAATCAAAGGGCTAAAACATCTCCTGTTCAGGAAAAGACGTTTGCCCCCTTCCCTGTAAATCCTCTTCTCCTGAGGCATGCCGGAGAAATTAGAGAAAAGGAAGAGCAGGGTATACAGCAGCAACAGACTACATTTCATCTACTCTCCAAGTTGCTGAATGAATGACTGACTGCTGTGGGAAGAAGGAAGCAGATGAGGTTTAAATTATATAAGAGAGTGGAGTTTTAATCTAGATCAGGTTGTGGTTTTTAATCTCTAAACAATACCTAGAAATTATAGAGACTGCCTAAAAACTTGTAAAGGATTTGCTTCCCAGAGGGACGAGGAGATTCTAGAAATCAGAATGTCTCGATCCCCAATGGCTGGAGAAAACACCATTTTCTCTGTGTACCTGTCAAATTTAAATGGTTCAATATACGCTGGTTATACATGTAATCTCACCTCTCTGGTACCTATTTAATTTTTGAGTCATTCAAAGTTGTTCTGAAATCTACAATGGACTTTAAAAACAAACTTTTGATATAGAGCAGGATTTTTGCCAAAAATGATCTCCAAAATCTTGTCCTTTCCATATGAATCACTTTGCTTAGGGACAGAAGGCCACATCTTTCTAGCATCAAGAAAAGGAGAAAAGCTGGATGGATTCCTTTGTGATACTTTCCCAACTGTATTCACAAATAAGAACCGACAGACTCGAATGACTATGAAGGGAACACCAAGAGGTGTCCAAGATTTGCAGGACTCCAGCTGCCAGAAAAGTCACTGGTCAATGGCTAAATCAACATCATAGATTTTATACCTATTTCCACTCTGAAAAACATCTAGTAGGTTCTTCCTCTCTTTTGTTGAGATAGGGAGGTTGGGCTGTAGGATTATCATTTTGATCATCCAAGAAATGATGCCAATCATGTCCACAAATTGCAAATTTGAGTTATAATTTAAATTTTAGTGAACTGGGAAAGAGGCCTGCAGGGATCCCTTAACCAGTTAAAATGACCAAAGGGTATGAAATGGGATGAACAGAGCTCTATGTTACTGCTGAACTCGAAAAAGAAGCACTCATGTGCTCCAAATCTCATGGTAATTTTGCCACTGTGCAGATAGAACAGATGGAGGGGAGACAAAAGGAAATTCTTCCACAGAAAATGGCACATAATTTGGAGTAAAGACAACTCCTAATAGCAGCTGAGCAGGGAGATCTAGGGGTCCAAGGTTATGCATATGAAAGAGCCCTCATTTTAATACATAAAAGGGGGATTCAATATCATGGAGATGAGCCAATGCCAAAGGAATCCAGCCATAGTACTTGGGAGGAGGTAATCTTAAACAGGTAATTTCTCCACTTATATTTTCTTTTCTTTGGGGGGCAGGTGTGGCTAGGAGATGAGGAAGGGGTCCAAGAAACTTGCAATTATTAAGTGCTCTTATTTCAAAACTAGAATTTTAAAAATTCCAAAAATGTCTAATATCACCAATATTAGTAGTATCTTTAAAATTATCTAGAAACGTCAGTAAAACTTTGGCCCTCTTCTGAAATGTATAACTGCTCTAATGTAAGAAAGGTGCCTGATTGTAAAAAACACTCTTATGCCTAAGCGCAGAACATCTGGTAACAATTTAATGTGGTTACTGGCTGCTACTCATTTATTCCTTTCCATTTTATTAAAAACAAAAACAAAACACTTTTAATTAATTTAAGACCAGATAAAGGCACCATGACATGGCAGGGATGGTGTCTGTTTTGTTGATAAGAATGCTGTCTACCTATAGTGGCTGAAGCACTGAATGGTAAAGCAAACCATGTGCTCCTGCTATGTTACCACGATGACAAAGAGAAGGCCTCTTGCCAAATACCAGGCATCCTGGTGAGTTTAAATTGCAACTTGAACCTTTTGGGATTGTGAGTAGAGGGGAAATGCAACTTCCTGGTTCATAAGGAAAGGTTCTACAAGTTTTTTTTGACTCCTTTTGATGACTAACAGCAAATGTCAATGAGTCAGAAAAAAGTATATCACAGTTCTCAAACAATGCATAAGGATTTGGGCAGACACATGGAAGGGTTTTGGAGAAATGAAGGTGGATATTTATTTTTTGTTGTCCTTCAAACACTAGAAATATCATTAAACATAATCCTAAGCACTAGACCAGCTTTTTCCATTTCCAGTTTTCCTGCTGGGAAGAGTAAATAAACAGATGGAGTAAATACTTCAAAGGGAAACACCAGGAATGTGATGGAGGGGGCTGATGCCTACTGGGGGTACTAGTGGTCACACTAGTGAGCACTACTAGAACACTAGGGAGGATGGGGATGGCTAAATGAAAAAGAGAGTTTGGAGGAAAGCAGCACTGCCAGAATGGCAAGGGTGACACCATGCCTGACTTGAAGCTCTGAACCTCTGGCCAGCCTCATCCAGGGACAAAGGCGGGAGGGGCTGGAAGCAGAAATGGAAAAAGCAGATGCCACGTCCAAGCTTTGGGAGATCTGGGGAGCATAAGACTTCTTTTAAACGATCCTAAGTTAAAGTTTCACCAGAGTGGCCTCACTTCCCTGGCCTAGGGAGCACTGCAGGGTTGGGAAGTAGTTTCCTCCATGATTATAGAGGAACCTTTGGGGGACATCTAGCAGGTCTAACTGACAAGAACAGGTCAAAGAGAGGAAGAGAAAATGGGAAATGTCTCATGGGGGTTCAGAGGTCTTATACAATTGCACTCATAAGACACCCTCATTAGATCTGTCTGGGTAAATTTTGGGAAAAGTTGGGGAGGGTCAGGTCCCCTGATAGAACCAACTAGAAAAACAGACCAGGGGTTGAACAAAAGAGTCCTGTAGGTTTTTACGAATTAGGGCAGGGAATAATACTAGATATGTAGCAATTTTCCAACTAATAGACAGATCTCTAATTGATCATATCCACTCTAGACTCTTTTAGACTTTTCCTTTTTTATTTTTCAGTTTTTGAATAACAACTCTCATTTCATCACGTGACTCCGAACATTGCGCAACACTGTGATTCTGATGTCTCAAGATACTGTAGGCAGATATTTTCTAGAGGAGAAGGGAGAGGGAGCCTTAGTTTTGCAGTCTTCTCTTTGCTCCATAGGCCCAGCCTTGTCCAGTGCTCTCTATAGATTTCTCTGTGGCCTCTGTTCGCCCATATTAAAAATCACAGACATTACTGGAAAGTTCCCCAGCAGGGAAGATCAAAGAAGTGGCACTGTAATAAAAAACAGCAGGCTCTGGGGAGCTGGCCCTGGGCACAGGCTCTACCAGTGCTCACCTTACATGTGAGGCCAAACACCTCCCTGCCGACCCTTGGGCAGTAGGCACGTTGTGAATATAACATGCCTGGCATTTCCTGATACAGGGATTATTTCCGTCTCTAGGAATTCCACTAATGTTCTCAGAAGCCTTTGGGACATTTAAATTTTAAAAATAAACCTTTAGAACTCAATACAAATATCCTAGAAATCCCTGTGTCAGCCCTTTTCCTTGAAAACACCTGTAAGTCCTGCTGTCGCCTGCATGATACAGGAGAGGGAAGGACCATGGGGGTCAGGCTCTTGATTAAAATGTCCTCAAGAAATAGCCATGCAGAAATTGGCACAACCATGTTAAATATCTGCCACTTACTGCTTGAGAGCCTTGGAAAGTTTTATTAACTCAGAGAAAGAAAGGGGAGAAGGGAAGGGAAAGGAAATAAAGAAGAAGGAAGGAAGGAAGGAAGGGAGGGAGGGAGGGAGGGGGAAAGGAAAGAGAGAAAAGAAAAAATAAATAAATGAGCTCCTGGAAGCTGTTATCCATCACTTGGGCAGGTATTTGAGGATTTAGTTTTTAAGGGAGCAAATCAGCCAAAATCCATATCTAGGTCTCCTGTGGAGTATCTCCATGGAGGAGGAAATAGCCCAAAGGAGACCAAGGTAAGACATAAAAGAAAAGGGAGATTTTCCCCAATGTCACCAGTTGTAGAATAGTGCCAACTATCTCCTCTCCTGGGACATTGCAATTTTGAAGTCCATCCTACCTGATATACTGATGGTGGCTGCAGCCTTTGCAGTACTGAATTTCTCTCCATGCTTATTAGTAGCTATGCATGTGTAGAGTCCTGGCTTGGTGATAAACAGCTGCAGTCTTGAATCAATCACCCGGTCTTTCACACTCTCTTGAATGGATCCAGAAGAAACCTGATGGAGTAGGGGAAAATAAAAGATAAAACTAGGTCAAGGATTTCCTAATGTACTGCATCAGTAGATTTGAAGGGAAAAGCATTAAGATTATGATCAAAAGGCATGTGGTAGATTGCAAAAATAGAGCCCAAATTTGCCCTCCCTATGCCCATGTCCTTGCAATGTGACTTTGTAGCTCTTCCCTCAAGAGTTAGCATCTTTCACTACACTTTGAATCTTGATTAGCCTTGTGATGTGTTTTGGAATGACTGAGCAGAAACTTGTAAATTTCTTGCACATTGTGGTTTGCTTGTTGCTTTCGGAATCTTTGGCCTCCTGTGAACAAGTCAGAGCTAGCTTTCTAGAAGATGAAATGCACAAGGTCCATTTATCCCCACTGCTCCAGGTGGGACCCAGCAACAACCATCAGACATATGAGTAAGGCTACTCTGGACCAACCAGAACCCAGTCAACCAGCTGAGATCAGGCATGCTGGCCCAAATCAGCAAAACCACCCAGTTGACCCACACAGTTACGAACATTAATAAATGGTTACTGTTTTAAGCCACTAAGCTTTGGGATAGTTTATGATACAGCAGCTGATAGCTAAGGCAAGGTATGAATGATATACCGTGTGGATCCTCTGTGTTCTCTACGTCTGCAGTTCCCAACCCTGAGGCCACAGCCTGGTACCAGTCCATGGCCTGTTAAAAAATAGGCCATATATAAGTGTCTGAGCTCCTCCCTCAGTCCATGGAAAAATTGTCTTCCAAGAAACCGGTCCCTGATACCAAAAAGGTTGGGGACCACTGCTCTATGTCATGAAGAAAGGGACAGTCAAGTATAAGGGGTTGCAGACTTCTGGACTTACATTCATAACTCTTGTTCAGTTCCCAACACATTCATGTTAGATTGGTGGATAGTTATCAAGAAAAATGGTTGTGAGGCCAAGGCTGTTTCTGAGGCATGATATACATGATGCTAAACCACTTAAATCAGAAAATCGTATGTCCTTGATGAGCCAGGATATCAATGCAATATTAGCACGTAATTGACAGGTTAATTTATATAAGTGTTTATCTGTTAGTCATCATCTTTCCAACTGTATTGGAAAGGCAGCTTCCCAGTATATTCCATGAGACTGTAGAGTTAGAATTTGTATCCTAGCTTGTCTTACACTAAATCCTATGCTTTAGCCATTATGTTACAGTGCTTTCCCTAGTCATAGAAGAGAGAACAAATGAATAGTCATTAGAAAATAAGAGCATTAGAAACAATACCCTTAACAAATCAAACAACCATGAACAAAATAAATGTCTGACAAATGTGACTGTTAATGGTGGTATTTTTTTTAAAGGGAGTTTTTTTCTTCACTGTTTTCTTGAGCACTATACCATCTTTTCAATAATTATTCTTTAATTAACAGTACCTATATGATGGGAAAATGATGACAGTTTGACGGAAATTGGAATGGAATAACAAGTAATCAGCCCATGGTATGCCTTGATCTTATTCTTGGAGGAGTGGAGGTGGGTATTATGGCAGACTGAGCTTGGCTGCCTTGAAAGGATGTCTCTGTCCAGTTGTAGGAAATGAGGCTAGGAATGAGAAACTTTGGAGCCAGTTATTTTGCTGTTTTGCAAGAGAAGATTTTCACAGTTAGACTGGCAAGGGGGAAGGAAGCCTGAGGTGAGACCGGCTTTCTTCCTAGCTGGCAGACGGCTGGATATCCCTGGCTCCAAGCACTCTCTGCAGCAATTAAGCAGTGAAAGTTTGTCCAGTTAGAGTCTTTGTCTTAGTATTCTTTACCTTTCCCACCATTCTAGATCCTTATGATAAAAACTGGTTTATGGGAAGAGAGAAAAATATCTTTAAGAGATATACACCCAGTTGGGAATTCAAACTAAATTCATTATTATCATATTTATCAGAAGAGCAACATCTTATGGATATGAATGTCCAAGGTTGATTGAAAGGGCTGAGAACTTGAATATAATTTTGGACTCTCCCTGAATTTTAATACAAAGCAACAATGAGAAAAAAGCTAAAGACCTCAAACCTCTATGCTCAATTAATAAGTTTGATGTTATTTTGAGTTTTGTTTATAAATATAACCCATTTTCAGTTTAGGTAAGTTAAATTGTAGACCAGTTTGGTTCTCTCCTTCAGGAAGGAAGGCTGTGAGAAAGGAGAGGCAAAATGGTGGACTAAGAGCACCCCGTGTGCTGTTCTCAAGGAGAGGACTGAAGGTTGCAGGTGGATGCCCACTTACAGATGGGCCTTCTTGGAGAGAGCATTGTGATACATTAGAGAAGTGATGGGGACACTAAGAATGAAGGAGAAGGTGACAGGGTGACCCACTTGGCAAGATTGGGAGATATCTGGGGGAGGCATCCACATGTGGGAAAGGACAAAGAGAACCCTGGGGCTCCATGCTCCCACTGTGGACACTGCAGCCTGAGCTGTGAGGGGGGCCCCTACCATGACTACAGACCTTCAGACTGATCTGGGAGTATGTGCAGCTACTTTGGACTGGAGTGCAGGCATAGCACAAACCTGGTAACCTCTGTTCCTAGGTCGCTGAAGCTGACACCATTCCGAGCTCTCAGGTCAAGAGCGCCTGGTCTACACAGGGCTTGGCTTTGCTACAGCCCCCTCTGCATTGCCCTGGCCAGGCTGGAGAGGGAGCAGGGAGAACAAATGTATTCATGCGCCTATGACTGGGAGCCAAGCACCCTTCCCCCTCATGAGGGAGTCTAGCAGACTTCCATCAAGTATGCCACCTGAGAAGCCCTGAGGTAACTGCCTCAGCAGGTCCTGGGCAGGGGGAGATCTCCAGCTGCCTGGAGGCCTGGTCCCATGCCCCCACCTCCAAGGCTACTACTGACCCATCCCCTAAGCTTCTGTGCTGCTGGGCCCATGGCTCTACCCGTGAGGCTCTCACCCACTACTAGGCAAAAACCACCCCTGTGGTCCAATGGTCTGCCAGGTGTCTGCTAACTGCAAGCCACCATCACACCTGGACCTAGGTGGAGTGAACTCCCACAGCCCTGAGCCTTGCCCAGCTGCTACTACCACTACTGTGGGGAGACCCAGGCAGAGTAATCCCCAGCAATGTCAGGCTTTGTGGAGAGAGACTCACTCAGCTCCATGCCTGAGCTTCTATCAGTGGCTCAAAGAACAACCCACCACTTCCATGGAGATCCTCCAACATTGGCTTGGACCATGACAATCACAGGGGAATGGGACAACACAGAATAGCTGCATACAGTCTCTCAGTGCATCTGCTACTCTCTTGCCAGGTCAATCCTCCTGAATAGGTCAACAGGGTGCCATCTAGGGACCTCTCCTTCTTCTAAGTAGGAGAGTTCCCGGCAAAGGAGAACAGATATGCCACAAACCTATCAGCCCTGAGCTAACAGAGTAGAATTCAGATGAGAAGAAACCAGCAAAAGAACTCTGGCAATATGAAAAAAACAAGCTAGTTAGGCACCCCCAAAGGATCAAAATGATCTATAGCAACAGACCACAACCAAAAGGAAATTGTCAAAATGTCAGGAATGGAATTCAGAATATGGATGGCAAATAAGATGAATGGCTTTGAAAAGAAAGTTGAAAACAAACACAAAGAAGCCAAAAATAATATTTCAGGACGTCGATGAAAAAAAAAGTTGCTAAAGAACTAGACAACAAAAGAAAGGATATAACGGAACCCAAAGAAATCAAAGAGTCATTTAGGGAACTTCAAAATACAGCAGAAAGCTTCAATAACAGGCTAGACCAAGCAGAAGAAAGAATCTCATGCTTTCGAACTAACCCAGTCAGTTAAAGATGCAGAAAAAAAGAATAATAAAGAATGAACAACAAATGAAAGAAATATGAGACTGTGAAGCAAGCCAATATAGGTATCCTTGAAGGAGAAGAAGAAACAGCAAAAAGCATGGAAAATGTATTCTAGGGAATTATTGAGGAAAACTTCCCTGGTATCACCAGAGATTCATGTTCTCAGATACAAGAAGGTCATTTAACATCAGGAAGATTCACAGCAAATAGGACATATCCAAGACACAATGTCATCAACCTGGCCAAAGTCAAAATGAAGGCGAAAATTCAATAAGCTGCAAGATGAAAGCATCAACTCACCTACAAAGGAAAATATATCAGGCTGACATCAGACTTTTCAGCAGAGACCTTATAAGCCAGAGGGATTGGGGCCCAATTTCTAGTCTTCTTAAACAGAAAAATTGCCAACCAGGAATTTTACATCATGCAAAAGTAAGTTTCTTAAAGGATAGAGAAATAAAGACTTTCAGACAAGCAAACAATAAGAGAATTTGTCAATACTAGGCCTGTTCTACAGGAAATACTCCAAAGTGCATTATACGTGGAACAACACAATAGATAAGACACCAATGTAAAAAAAAAACTGGAAGTTAAAGCTCACAGCTGTTATAAAACAATAGTACAAGAGGGAAAACAAAACAATGAGGTATCATCCAACATGATGAACGGAACAACAGTATCCCACATATCAATACTAACACTGCATGTGAATGCTCTTAATGCCCCACTGAAAAAACATATACTGGCTGAAAGGATGAAAAAACCAGAACCCAAATATACACTGTCTTCAAGAAACACATCTAACTCACAAGAATTCACAAAGACTTAAGGTAAACGGATGAAAAAAAATTCCATGCAAACAGAAACTAAGAGTGAGCAGGTATAGCCATTCTCATATTAGGTAAAATAGACTACATCAACAATAGTACAAATAGACAAAGATGGTCATTATATAATGGTAAAGGGGCAATTCAACAAGGAGTCATAACAATCCTAAATATACATGTACCTAACAGAGGAGCTCCTAGATTCATAAAGCAGACTACTTGATCTAAGCAAAAAATAAACAGTAGCATAGTAATATCTGGAGACTTCCACACCCCATTAATGGAATTGGACAGATCATCAAAGCAGAAAATGAATAAAGAAACACTGGACTTAAATGGGAATCTAGAACAAATGGACCTAACAGACATTTATAGAACATTCTACCCCAAAACTACTGAATACACATTCTTCTCATCAGCACCTCGGACATTTTCCAAGATTAATCATATCTTAGGCCACAAAACAAGTCTCACCAAATTGAAAAATTCAAAATCATACCATGTATTTTCTCAGATCATAGTAGAATAAAACTAGAAATAAAATCCAAGAGAAACACTCAAATCTTCACAAAGTTCTGGAAATTAAACAACTTGCTGCTGAATGATCTTTGGGTCAATGATGAAATTAAAATGGGAATCAAAAGATCCCTCTAACTGAACAACAAAGGGGACACAAGCATTCAAAATCTATGGGATACAGTAAGGGAAAAGTTCATAGCCTTAAATTCCCACATTAAAAAGACAGAAAGGTAACAAATTAACAACTGTAGGTCACATCTTAAGGAACTAGGAAAAGAGAACAAACCAAACCCAAAGCCAACAGAAGAAAAAAATAACTAAGCTCAAAACAGAACTAAACGAAATGGGAAACAAAAAACAAACAAACAAATAAAACCAAAGGATCAATGAAACAAAAAGTTGTTTCTTTGAAAAGATAAAAAAAATTGATAGACCACTAGTCACATTAACCAGAATAGATGAGGAAGGACTCAAATGAGCTCAATCAGAAATGAAAAAGGAGACATTACAACTGATACCACAGAAATACAAAATATCAACCGTGAGTACTATGAAAACCTCTACACACACCAACTAGAAAATGTAGAGGAAATGGATAAATTCCTGCAAACACACAAGCCTGAATCAGGAAGAAACAGAAATCCTGAGGAGACCAAATAACGAGCAGTGAGATTATTAAAAAATGTTCAACATCATCACTAATCAACAGGGAAATGCAAATTAAAACCTCAATGAGATACCATCTCACTCCTGTCAGAATGGCCATTATTAAAAAGTCAAAAAATAATAGATACTGGTGTGGATGTAGAGAGAAAGGAACACTTATACACTATTGGTAGGACTGCAAATTAGTACAACTTCTATAGAAAACAGTACGGAGATTTCACAAAGGAATAAATGTAGACTTACCATTTGATCTAGCAATCCCACTATTAGTTATATTCCCAGAAGAAAAGAAGTCATTTATCAAAAGACATATGCACTCGAATATTTATCATAGCACAATTCACAATCTCAAAGATGTGGAATCACCTGAGTGCCCATCACTTCATGAGTGGATTAAGAAATGCAATACTACTCAGCCGTAAAAAAGAATGAAATAATGTCTTTTGGAGTAACGTGGGTGGAACTGGAGACTATTATCCTAAGCGAAGTATCTCAGGAATGGAAAAACAAACATCATATGTACTCACTAATAATTAGGAGCTAAATGATGGGCACGCATGGGCATAAAGAGATGTAAAGGACACTGGGGAACAAAAAGGGACGATGGGATGGGAATGAGGGGTAAAAATTATTGAGTACAATGAACACTATTATGTTGACAGGCACGCTAAAAGCCCCGACTTAAGTATTATACAAGGTATCCATGTAAGAAAATCATTGGTACCCCCTTAATTTTTGAAACAAAGTAAAAAGAAAATAATAAACATACATATGTTTAATATAAAAGAAGGGGGACTGTGCAATGCCTTGTAGACAACTCAGAAACAAGCAATCCCCCCATGTTGCTTAAACTTCCACTATTTTCATGTTCACACCTAAGAAAGTCATTCCTAAACACCTCCTCAAGGTCACTGAAAACATCTTTAGCAGGAAAGAAAATCAATTTTAAACAACCTGACCTCTCTTCTCCTGGACTTCATCCAGGTGTCGAAATAGTTCAGCGAAGAGACCAAGTTAGGAGGCTCGTGGCTTGATTCCGACGTGGCTCCTAAATGCTTTTCCTCCTGTTTCCAGAGGCCTTGCTCGATTCAGTTTGTGACTCATGCACAGCAGGCCTTGTTAGTCATAGTTTGAATTTGTTTTTCTTTCTTCATAGATCATCCTGACCAACAGTTTAGTATTTTTGATGGTCTAAAAATAAAAAAAATCTCTGCCCTCCATTCTGATCTCTTTGCCCCTCAGGTTTGAAAGATCAAAGGGATGAATTCATATTGTTACTGTAAGCTTTGACCAAGGTATGTCTAAGCAAAACCAAGTACTTAACTAAGGTGACTCTCCCTGGTATTTATAGTAAATATACTATTTTCTCCAAGTCACTCAGGCACAGGGACCTGAAGGAATTGGAGAAACAGCTCTGTTTGTGTTCTGTCTTTCTGAGTTAGTGGTAACTATGTGAGGACATAGATATGTTAATTCACTTGACTGTAGTAGTAATCATTTCACTATATATGCATATCTAAGCCTTAAATATATGTAATAAAAGTAATAGAATAAATTTTTACGAAAAGAGGCAGTAGAATAGGAAGCTCTGTCAAAGAGGTATACTAAATCACATCTGATATAATGTGTGAAAATTCTTTGAAGATAGTAAAGGAGTAAAGACCTGTGGAGTATTTTTTATATATCATTAATACGTTAATAATGCTATCTTGAGAGAATCTACTCCCAGCAATGGATAATCTGGTAACTTTATGATTTGACCTTAGCATAGGAAGACTTCTAAAAGGTATTCTTGCCTCAATGGCCCTGTCCTGCTAATAGTTCCAGCTGGCTGGGAATACCCTGTGGCACTGTTAGAATGTGGCCCAGTAGGGTCCACATTCATGGAGTTGTAATGTCTGTCTATGCCTCATAGAAAAAGGGATAATAGGCTGAGAGGCCCTTCCATATTGTTTCTGATTAACATAGTCATAAATATTGGCTCCTTTCAAAACTGGCTGCTGAAGTATCCCACATAAGACTTGTTATATGTAATTAGTTTGGTTCACACAGCTAGTAAGATAAAATGACTTCGAAGTTCATGTACTTTTAGCCCAAATTACTGCCTCTTAAAAATGTGTAAAACATAGATAAGCCTCCCATTAAAAAATTCAAAAATACAATCTTTGACATAGAGTATTTGACCATTTTACCAAAATCTAATAAATATTTTAAAATATTTTAGAAGTTATATTTATTGGACAAAGCAAGAGAGGCTTACAATTTTTCTACATTTTGTAGTCAAATGTGGAAATAACAGATATATTATTGGTATAACTTTAAATAAATCTGGTAATAGAAATACAAAAAATTTTCTTTTAAAAAAGTAAGCTCTGCTCTATCCACATCAAACTACTCTTTCCAATATTGTAAAACAGGAGTATTACCACTCACTCTGAAGTTCATCTGCGACTATAAATTCCCATGAAAAATAAATGGCATTTCCATAGGGAGAAAACAAAATATTTCTTAATCACTTTGGGGCATGTTACTTGACTTTCTCCTGGTCTTTAGCTCTAACTGTTCAGAGATTTCATTTCTTTCCATGTTCACAGATGGGGAGAAAAGGAGCAGTCACAGCTTCTAGAGTACCCGTTGTTGTGCTTAGTACTGTGTTGTGACGTTAGCTTACTAACTTGGTGTTAGCAAAGAGCCGCAGTTCAAATTCTGTTTTATTTTGTGCCAAATATTTCCCAGCTCTGCATTAGTCTTCATCCAGTCCCTCCAAAATGATATCAGAGCTGTGGGATCCTCTGTGTTCTCCTCAACGGACTTTCTGGTTTGCTACCTTTACAACATTAAATGCCTGAACTTGCCTCCGTTTCCTGTGATTTGCGTCAGTATGGACAAAGTCATCTTGATTTCGTTTTGGACGTGGGTAGTATTACCGAGAATGAAACTTGGCTGCAAGAGCAGTACATACTCTATGACCATAAGAACTGCGGATGTACTTTTGCTTTCTTCCTGGAGCAAAGTCACTATTGTTTTGTTTTATTCCTGTTTTAGAATCTGAGGTGATGGATCTACTTTGCCTTTTACTGTTTGTGAGTCACACCTTGAATGATTAAGTTGTGGGTCTCAATGTGACCAAAACCAAATCAAACTATTCTACTCTTTTTTTTTTTAATTCCTGAACTCCAACAGAGAATAATCATTCATTTTCCAGTTCTTAACTCTTATGAGCCTTTTGAAAACACTAACTTCTTAAAAATGTGTCTTTTCTTCTTCTTTATTATTGCTTTTATTATACATAGTAAGACAAATTAGTAAAGTTCTCCCAATTTTCTTAGGTATCTTTATACTTCCTTCAGAGGTTACGATGATGACAGCAGCTTCCACAGAAGAACCACAAAACACATTGCCAAACGAAACTCAAATTTTAAATGACACTTGAAATTTAGAGAACAGGAACTCCAAGTTACTTTATGATAACTTAACAAAATTAGAGGACATCAGCCCTCATGTCACACTAGAGATCATTTTTGACAGCCACCTGACATATGTGTCAGTACGGATGACAAAAATCAATGTCTGAGAGGTAAATGGACTCCCCCAAAATCACATTAGCTGAAGAAGAGCCTTTATGACCTAAGTCTCCCAGCTCCCCATCTAATTCTCATTCTACCATGCCTCAATTACAAACTGGAAAAGTGGCATTCATTTGTTGATTTACCCACATTTCGAAGGGATGTAGGGTAGACAGATAAGATGAACCAATTTTAATAACAAATTATGAGAAAAATTGTTTTGTTCAAGTATTGAGAAGAAAAACCTTCAGCAGAAACAATAGTGAAAAAACTAATAAGTGAATTATAGGTTCTGCCATGATATTCTGTTTTACCACATCCACCAAAATTTCACACACTGACATGCTTTGTTTTCCACACCCTTCTCTTTCCTCCCTCTCTTCTCTTTCCCTTGTCTTTTTCCTAGTTCTCATAATTTGAGGCTATAGCCGGTCAGTCTTCTCAGGAAACAGCGAATTGCAGGGACAAGGATGGGACTGGGTACAAGTACACAGCAGACATTACCTTTTTGGGACTCCATTTTTAAAAAGTTAAATATTTTATTTCTGATTCTTTATTTTTTTTAACTTATTGAGGGTATAACTGACAAATGTAAATTGTATATATTTAAGGTGTACTAGCTGATGTTTTGCTACATATATAAATTATGAAATGATCATCACAATCAAGCTAATTAACCTATCACCTCACATACTTACCTTTGTGTGTGTGTGTGTGGTGAGAACACTCAGGATCTACCCTCTTAGCAAATTTCAAGTATGTAATACAATATTGTTCATTCTATTACCATACTGTACATTAGATCTTATTCATCTTACATAACTGAAACTTTGTACCCTTTGATCAACATCTCTCCATTTCCCCATCCTCCAGCCCCTAGTAACCACCATCCCACTCTGTGCTTCTATGAGTTCGACTCCCAGATTCCACATATAAATGAGATCATTTGGTATTTGTCTTTCTGGGTGTCTGGCATATTTCACTTAGCATAATGTTCTCAAGGTTCATCCATGTCAAGATGGTTTTGAATAAGGGGGCAAATCTAGGCAACTTCACTCCCAGTCTTCTGACCCCTCTTCCCTTCTCTTTTTCTGAAATTTTAGGTTGTTTAACTTTACTTAAAAACAGTATTAAAATTAACTTATTATATGGAGATGCCTCAAAGTTATCTTTCTTGCATGCTGCAAAATGCTTCTGAAATCTACGGAATGCCAAGCATTAACAGCATGATAACATCCAGCCTTAAAGTCTGTTTTTTATTTTTGTTTTGCTTTCCAGAGTATTTGCCCTAGTTTTAGTTGCTGCTGTTTAATTCAGTGGAGGAAACCTTATAATGGTCTAAAAAAGAGAGGCATAAAAACCATTTAGGTATAAAAATTATGTTATGAAAAAACACTATGGGATTTTTGGTGCTTATCCTTGCAGACACCAAGGCACTAGGGGTGCATACACATAGAGAGGAGACCACGTGAGGACACAAGAGATGGCTGCGTGAAGCCATCTGCAAGTCAGGATGAGAGGCCTCACCAGAAGCCAACCTTGATCTTGAACTTCCAACCTTTAGAACTATTAGACAATAAATTTCTCTTGTTTAAGCTAGCCAGAGTGTGGCATTCTGCTATGGTAGCTCTAGCAGACAAATATAATCCTGGAGAAGAAAAAGTCATGAGGATGTGCAATAGTTCGAGTCCATGAAGAAATGTGCCTCAGATTGGGGAGAAGTAACACTTAACATGATTTGAATTACACCATAAGGTTTTGCCTGCTTAAAAAAAAAGTCCCCCATTTTCTTGTGATGCTTGCATTAAACACAATTTGGGACACTCCTTTGATTTCAAAGTGCTACCATTAATATATTATAATATGATAATATATGTTCACTATAGCCAAAATACTAAAAAGCTGGAGAGAGACTATGCTGGAGGATGTGGAAAATGAAAACAGCTGAGCACCAGTTAGATGAGTTATCAAGGTTTTGGTTGTTTAGTCTTTTTTTTTTTTGAGACAGAGTCTCACTCTTTTGTCCGGGCTAGAGTGAGTGCCGTGGCGTCAGCCTAGCTCACAGCAACCTCACACTCCTGGGCTCAAGCGATCCTTCTGCCTCAGCCTCCTGAGTAGCTGGGACTACAGGCATGTGCCACCATGCCCGGCTAATCTTTTCTATATATTTTTAGTTGTCTGATTAATTTCTTTCTATTTTTAGTAGAGACGGGGTCTCGCTCTTGCTCAGGCTGGTTTCGAACTCCTGAGCTCAAACAATCCGCCCACCTCGGCCTCCCAGAGTGCTAGGATTACAGGCGTGAGCCACTGCGCCCGGCCGGGTTGTTTAGTCTTATTCAGAGCCATCCTAACCCCACCCAAAAGACTAATTTGGACATGCACCCATCTCCTTAAAGCATAAAAGAATGTCCTCGATAGGCCCACCTGGACAGGTGTTATATGTCCCCTGCTGTGCAGTAAAGGTTAAAGGGTTAACTCAGTGGGCTTGAAGTGCTTAAACTCTGCTGATTCCAAAGAAAGGTCTGGCCTTTGACTAGCTCCTGGGAGATAACCTCTGACCCCTTGGAATATCCTGACTGATAAGAGTGTCTTTGTATATCTGAGACCTTGGGCCATGCCAGATAGTTGATGTTAACAATGTGAATTATGGTAAATACCTGAGATCCTAAGCCATATGGTATCAATTTGACCTTTGCAGGGCCTGGAAACTAGCTAAGTTAGTCATGTTGAGCACTACATGTCTATGTATCTGAGCCCTAGTAAAAACTCTGAACACCAAGGCTAGGGCGAGCTTCCCTGGTTGGCAATACTTTATACATATTGTCACACATCACTGCTGGAAGAATGAAGTGCTGTTTGTACAACTTCACTGGGAGGGGAAAACTGACTTCCCTTTATTGATTTTAATCTGTATCCTTTCCCTACAATAAACTGTAACTATAAGTACAATAGTTCTTCTGATTTCTGTAAGTCCTTCTAATGAATCATCAAACATGAATGTGGTCTTGGGGACCCCAACACATCTGCAATTTGGAGACATGGTGGACAAGTTGTCTAATTTCCACCTGTAAAATCCAAAGGGCAGAGTCAGGCTGCCCAGCATCTTCACTGGAATGAATAAAGAGGAGGAAGCTCTGGTCAATGGTCTGGCCTCCCAGAGTTTGTAGATACCAAGAAGATGTGATTTGGAGTCATTTTCAATCCTCCTAAGAGGACCTTTTGGGGATTGATTAGACCTCAACAGAGACTTCCCATCAACTAACAAATTGGGGGCTAAACAGAAGATGTTTAGGCTGAGAAAAATGCATCACTGATGTCATCCTGAATGTTCCATGATCTCTGAAGAATCATGAATGTATCTACAGGGAAAGAGTTAGTTTTAAATACCTGGCAAGCACAGACGGTCTAAAGCCAACTTTGAAGAGTGTCAGTTTAATTAGGACTGTCCTGCACCAATTATTGCTCCTCCCTTCCTCCCACCTCAACCCTGTAGGAGTCATAAATAGCAGTTAGGATGTGAGGGAAGAAGGAGTGAGCATGAGTCAACCAAAAATATTTTGTGCAAGACAGGTAGCATGACTGCAATATCTTGAGAAGGGTGGGAGGGGAATGTCTCACCTGTGGATGCCACTGATGTTTTGGTTATTACTCAGAACTAGACACTTAAAATGACTAAATTCGGATGATTTTAATGATTTAAAATCACCTAAAAGTAATTAGAAAAATCACAGAGCTTGCTTAAGGTAGGTTCCAAGGGTGGCAAAATAACTCATCCTGCTGAATAAATTTAAAAGGGCAGAGAAAATAATGAGGTTGTATTACATGTGAATCATGCTTGTTCAACACCAATAACAATCTTATCTCACATGTTTAACTCCCCTTTTTTCCAACCTGAAATTCCAAAAGATACATAAAATCTAAAATTAGTAAAAATAAATTCATAGACAGATGAAAGGGTATCGTAATCAAAGGACTAGACATTTTCAGCAATTTTCAGAAGATAAAGAGATGTGATTGCATTGATAGAAAAATTAATATCAACTAAGTAGCTAGAACCTAACACAAAAGAAGAAGTTTACTGAGAGGAGAATGGAAAGCCAGTAAAGTTAGTAAAGTAATTGAAGAACTTTGGGAGCTATTATGTATGCATATAGCACCAGGCTGAGGCACCTACCCATGAGCTAGAGGTTGTAAATGAGATTTTTTTGTTGTGGGTTCCTGTGTTGACAACTATGGTGGAGCCTGAGAATAAATTGATAGATTAAGTAGGGTTCCCTCTGTCCTTCCATAAAATTATGCAGAGCGTAAAGAACAGAAAGATTGAAGTTTTGAGCGAAATCCATTTAACAGGTGTCTAAGTAGAAAGAATGTGGAGAAGAGAGAAGCAATAATTAAAGGTATAGTAGAGGAAAATGTATCTGAGTTTAAGAGAGATTTGCCTCTCAACATCCTCATCTCAAGCTCTGTATCAAAGGAAAGATATGTAAACTTGCTCGACTATTCTGTAAGTCTGGAAAAATATTGTTAACAAAACCTGATCATGATAGCTTACGAAAAGAATAGACCATTCCTGTTTTTGAAAATAAATGCAATAATCCTAAATAAAAATTACAGCAAATTGAAACAACACAATTAAACAAAAATGCAATTTATTCAAGAAATGAAAGAATGGTTCAAGATAAAAGAAACTTTGCAATTTAAAGTGAAAAATTACATGCTCATCAAAAAGTTGATATCATTGATGATAAGGTGTTTTATTGATTTTAAAATATGTTAATATTAAAAATAATTATTAAATTAAAATAAAAATACATTTTCTTAACCTCATAAAGAGTATCAGAAACTAGAAACTAAGTGCAAACCAAACCAAAGTGGTTAAAATTTATAAACTATAATGACAGTAATAATCCATGACAGAATCCTGTTCCAGACATTGATATGTTAGGTTATTCAGACCAACCCTCACACTAAAAATAATTAAAATTCTGAAAAAATATTTTTAGTAGTTACAACAAACTTAGAAAATTTTATTTCCCCTGAGAGAATTCTCCAACCTCAGAAAATTTGAACTTTCCTTTTGGATGGACTTAAGGAATTAGGAGACAAATTAAAACTTAGAGTCCATAAATATGTGAAATCTAATAAGAGACAGAATAAATTAACAGCTCAAAGAACGAGGTATCAGAGAGATGATATCAGTGTCAACTACAAGCAAGAAGCCCTGACAAATAATTGCAGCTCATGTTATAATTATCTAGGATATCCAAGCAGCTTCAAACCTTGAGATTAGTTTAAGATGGTCTAAGATTAGTAGTAGCTGCTGGTCCCTTGCAGAAACAAGCAAAAAATCTCTCTGGAGGAAAGTGCCTTCATCTAGACCTCGAATTAGTACCTTCAAAACCATGAACAGCAGGTAATTAAAGATAACTAGGCACACAAGGAAACACAACACAATGAAAAAGAGTCACCTGGAAAAAAGACAACAGACACAGACCTACAATGGCATCCCATCTTGCTCAAAAAAAAAACCCCAAAGTTGTTTCAATGGCATACATGAGCCCATATGATCCACAATGCCTACTCACACCCCTTACCTCTTTGCTCACTCAACTCTATCCACACTGGCCTCCTTGCTGTTTCTCTGACTTGCCATGTACACCCTTATCTCAGAGGCAGTCTGTAGTTATCTTCTGCCAGTTATCTACATAACTTCCCCTTTTATCTCCTTCAGATCTTTGTTCAAATGTCTTTGTCTTAATGAGGCTTCCTACCCACTCTATTAAAGGTCACCTACGGTTGACTTTTCTTGTTTTAATTTTTTTTTAATTTAAAATGTTTATGGATACATAATAGTTGTACATAATTATGGGGCACATGTGAAATTTTGATACAAGCATACAATGTGTAATGATCAAATCAGGGCGACTGGGATATCCAGCATTTCAAGAATTTATCATTTCTTTGTATTAGGAACATTCCAATCCCACTCTTCTAGTTATTTTGAAATATACAATAAATTGCTATTAACTATAGTCGCCATATTGTGTTACTGAACATTAGATATTATTCCTTCTATCTAATTGTATTTTTGTACCTTTCTTTACGCCCCACTCTGTACTACCCTTCCCAGCCTCTGGTAACCATCATTCTACTTGCTACCTCCATGAGTTCAATTTTTTTTTTTTTTTTAGCTCCCACATATGAGTGAGAACCTGTAATACTGGTCTTTCTGTGCCTGTTTTTTTTCACTTAACATAACATCCTCCAGTGCCATCCATGTTGTTGAAAATGACAGGATTTTATTCTTTTCATGACTGAATAATATTCCACTGTGTATATATATCACACTTTCTTTATCCATTCATCCACTGATGCATACTTAAGTTGATTCCATCTCTTGGCTATTGTGAATAATAAACATGGAAGTGAAGATATATCTTTGATATACTGATTTCCTTTCTCTTGGATATATGCCTAGCTGGGATTGCTGGATCATATGGCAGTTCTATTTTTAGGTTTTTGAGGAACATACACATTGTTCTCCACAGTAGCTGCATTAACTTATACTTCCACCAACAGTGTAGGTGGGTTTCTCCTTCTCCTTCTGTTGAACTTTCTCCTTTTCCTGCTTTATTTTTCTCCATAGCTTTTGACACTGTCCACATACAATATATATTCTCCTATTTGTTTTATTTTATCGTCTGTCTTTCCCCATCAGAATGTCAGCTCTGTGAGGGCATGGAACTTTGCTTGTTTTGTTTGCTGTTATATCCACAGGGCCTAGAATAGCATTTGATGTTCAGATGCTCAGTACATATTTGTAGAATGAATAAATGAATACTTATATGTAAAGTGCTTAGAACAGGGCCTGGCTCAAAAATAATCACTTAATATACATCAGTCATTATTTAATGTTACCACTACCAAAGATGAAGAAAAGAATGTTGAACTGACAGACATGGATTCTAATGGATTCACAGATTAATTTTTTTTTTTTTTTTTTTTTTTTGAGACAGAGTCTCACTGTGTTACCCGGGCTAGAGTGCCGTGGCGTCATCCTAGCTCACAGCAACCTCGAACTCCTGGGCTCAAGCAATCCTTCTTCCTCAGCCTCCCGAGTAGCTGGGACTACAGGCATATGCCACCATGCCCGGCTAATTTTTTCTATATATTTTTAGTTGTCCGATTAAGTTCTTTCTATTTTTAGTAGAGATGGGGTCTCGCTCTTGCTCAGGCTGGTCTCAAACTCCTGAGCTCAAACAATCCGCCTGCCTCGGCCTCCCAGAGTGCTAGGATTACAGGCGTGAGCCACCGCACCTGGCCACACGGATTATTTTTTATCAAAGGAGCCTCCAGCAATGAACTAATCTTTCACTGATGAGTTTTACGAAAATTATTTTTCTTGTCCAGAAAGATACTGTTATCACTTCCCTTTTACACAAAAACACAAAAAAAGATTTGGTTTTCTACTATTCCCCCACAATACAAGGAAAGATGCAAAATACTTGAGTTCAGTTTCTATAGCAGTTGGTCTTAGGACAAAGATGTTGGAAGGCTTAAGAAGTGGTGTATGTGGGACCAATGATGGAGATCGGGGTAACTCTACAAATACATGTTCTATCCTGAAATTCAACACACATGGGTCTTCCCCAGACAAGTCCCCACACATGTGACACTCACAGCATTTCCATTTTCAATCCAGGTGATGGTAGGGACAGGCATGCCTGTTGCTGTACAGCGCAGGGTCACAAAGGAGCCAAAGGTGACATTGTGGGATTCAGGAGCCCGCAGGATTCTGGCAAAAACTGTTAGGAAGACAGAATTGTGAGTGATCCTCAAACAGGGAATGGCCAAGCTAGGGTGGTTTTTCAAAAATGCAAATCAGACCACATTTCCCTGTATGTAATTATTCAGCTTTTCTTCCTGTCTTAAGGATAATACCAGACTCCATGGCCTGGCGTCCAAGCCCTTTATGCCATGACCTTACATTTCTCATCACTCCAGGGCACACTGGGCTTGCTCCCAGCTTAGGAACTGGCTCTTGCTGTTCCTCTGCCTAGAACACTCATTTCCCAGGTCCTCATGTGGCAGGTTACTTGTATCATCTAAGTGTCTGCTTAAGTGACATTCCTCAGAATGGCTCTCCTTAATCTCCCAACATAAAGTGTAGCCCTCCCCCCATTCCCCTTTTCTTCATCCTACTGTATGTTGTCGTTACAGACCTTGCCGCTGTCTAAAATTATCTTATTTTTTTTTACTTGTCTATGATTTCCCTTCCCCCTTAGACTGTTTGAAACCAGAAACCTTGCCTGTTTTGTTCATTGCTATATTCATTACCCAGCAGGGTTCCTGACCAAAGTAAGCACAAGATGCTAGTTTATTGAATTAATAAAATAATTAATTAATACTTTACACCCTCATCTGTATCATATGAGAGGACAAAATCTGTCAAATTTTTCAGATCATAAGATGACGTATAAGGTAAAAAAGAAAAAGAATATTTTAGGTAAAGTGTGGGCCAGAGAATGAGTAATTTATATTCCTTTCTGAGGCTGAATCTCCACTGATTAAATAAGAGGAGTTTCTTTTGATGTGAGAAGAAATTTTACCTTTAACTAAACAATGGCTTTGAGGCTCACAATATACAATAAATTGGAGTATACTTAGAATCACAGAATCATTAAACTTGGAAGACACTTTAGAGATACACCAGATTCCTGCTCTTATTTTATAGATGTGGGAACCAAATCCCAGTTAATTTAAGTTGCTTTCCCAAGGTAATAAAAGTGATGGGCAAGGAACCTGGACTCAGGTCTTCTCACTGCAAATACAGTTTTCTTTCGAACTACTGTGGAATCTTTATGATGGGCTATTATCCTGTAAATATCGTATTTTGTGCTCCTGCCTTTTGATTTCTAGGACTTAAGCACAGAACATAAAATTAGAGTATTATAGCCTCAATTAAATTAACATAATGCTTTGAAGCCCAGTTCTTCTAGTTACTTGCAATTTGTGAAGTTTGGATTCTAAAGTAAAGTGTGGAAATATATAGTAGACAGGAGGTATGTAGGACAACGATAGTTCAAGCTCAGAGCTGTGTTGGAAGTTGGCCTGATTGCTAAATACCTCTCAAAAAGTATGACATAATTCAAAGCGATAAAGGAAGAAATGATCTGTTTTACAAATAGATGCTTTTTGAAGATTTGAATTAATTTGACTTTCTGTCTTTTTGTATTGAGGATTCTAAGAGATGGAATCTAGAACATTTTATTTAATAGATATACAAATGTTGGGCCCAAAAGCCAGGAGAAAAGAAAAGCAAGAAAGGTGCTATCTTCAAGGCAACCAGGGGTTAAAGAAACAAATAACAAAAAATAAAACAGTATCAAGTGTTTAATATGCAGCTGAACCTGCTCCCCAAAATCCAAAATTGAGCCTGATTTTAAGTCAGTCCTAGGGTCTGATGACCCATCTACAAAAGTTAGAGGGTTGAGGATATGTTCAAGAACACCATGGAGATGGAATTCAATCAAATTCAGAATATAGAAAATTTAACAGGGTAAATTACTTAGTTTCCTCAACAAATAAATAGCATCAGGGGGAAAAAAGGAAGAGTGAATGATTATAGATTAAAAGAGACTTAAGAAGCATATAAATCCCAATATAATGTGTGCTCTACTTGAATTCTTATCCTCCCAACTTACTCTAAATTCACAAATTGTGAACTCTTGACAACTAACACGTACTGATGCCCTTGCATCCTAGCTAGGGTGCATCCAGGTGCTCTTCTTTTCTAATGTTTTCTGGTAACAACAATAGAGATATTTGAGTTTACATGCATCGTTTGGCTGAAATAACTTTTGTAGGGGTTGGGGCTATGCTTGTGTATCCTAAGTTTTTTGTGAGATTACTGCAATGATTATCTTACAGGTCCCATTTCCTCAGAACCTAAAACAAGTAGGATCCTTGAGAGATTTGGAGTTGGATCATTTCGATCTCATACGTGCCAGAAGAGTGTTCTAATAACATTGACTGCACCCTTGAACTTGAACAAAAGCTTTCTGGCTGAAGATGAGCTGAATAAAAAATTTGAGAAGAATAAAATCTAGATTATTTTTTGTTGCTTTAATTTATAAAGCCAAGAGTTTTAATTTGGGGACTTTACATTTTTCCTGGAAATTTAGTAATCAGAGAGGTTTAATTTTGTTCTAATTTATAGCTTTTTTTTTTCTCTTTTGGCTGGTATTATATTATTTACAATATCATTTGGGCTCATTGCAAAATCTCTGATTATCCATATTGCACAACACAGCTAAGCATAATGTGGAAGAGTAACTAAAACAGAGAATCAATTATCACTATAGAGGTCAACTTGACTTTGAAGTTAATTTCATTAATATACTACTCTGCCCTATAGCAGAGCCTTCTGGGGTCTCAGTGGGGCCCAGGAGGGTACATCAAGGAGTACAGCTGGTGTGCAGGTAGCTTCATGAATGTGAGAATGTGCTGATAAACAGCTGGTCTCCTCCCACAAGGGGGCAGATATACCCCTGGCTGATCATGGATTTTGTTAAGAGCAGTGGTGAAAAAAGAACAGCTGGTTTCTCCTCCACTCTTATGTTCCATCCAAAAGACAAAATAGAAACTCAGCCCCGTTTTTTCAGTATTGGAAGATAGCTTCCACCCTTCTGCCTAGGCTTCCTCTCTTCTTAAAGCAGGTGGCAGACGCTTTTGGGTTTCTATTCAAATGTCTCCTTATCATAAATGCTTTCTCATCCTCATTTCCCTTACCCTTGTTCATGTTTTTTCATAGCACTTATCACTCTCTGATTTATTTAGTAACTACTGGTTTATTTATTTGATTTGGGGCTGTCTCTCCCCTCTGGAATGTGAGCATCACAAAGGCAAGGCTTGCTTTGTTCAGGAACCTGGGCTGACTGATACATCTATCTACATATCTACATCTATTTCCAGAACTCTGCATGGTACATGGTAGGCACTCAATAAATATTTGCTGAATGAATGAATAAATGACTTCTCTGGTGAGATTGGGGGAAAGGGACTTGTAGATGTTATGTATATCTCAGCCCTTCTCTGGGCCATCCTGCTATGTAGAAGGGTGTGGGGTTGATGTGTGTTAAGTAAATTTCACCAAGTCAGTGCTTCTTAATTCTACAACTAGGAGTGAAAGGGGAAAGTGTGGGGAGGGAGTGAGGAGGAGGAAGAAAAAGAAGTTATGTTAGCCTAATTCTTACATGGAGTAGAAATCTTTATGTTTCAATCCAGCCTTATCAGCAATAAAGCTGATATATTTTTACCCATCTCTATTTACAAATACGAAAGGTAAAATGGTGATGAAAGAAATCCCAACACATTTATCAAGCATTGAAAACAATAAAGTCAGTTGCAATGAAAAATAAATGCCAGACTAACCTCCATGAACAATAACGCATCTACAATAATAAACTTGAATATAGGTCAACAGTAAATCCCATTATTTTAGTGGTAGTCACAAACTGAAAATACGTTTCTAAGCCATCAATTTAAAAAGTAATGTGACATGCTTCTTATCAAATAAAATGGGCATTGAATGTCCCTATTTTGCATTTATTTGTATGAAAGAAAATGTAAAAGTGTTTTTGTTATATAAAAAAACTACTTAATAAAAGGGGTGTGAAATTACTTAGTAAGCTGGAAAATGTTCATAACTGCTTTTATATGGATTTTTAAAGAAAAAAGTTTTCCAACTCCTCTTTCTGTACACAGTCTTATCCATCATTCTTTAATTCACTGTGACCTCTTTGCCACTTGGCTTTCCTGT
>NW_012140858.1:615992-628151 GCF_000956105.1 Propithecus coquereli | reverse complement strand
CACCTTGACATTTTAACATTTCTCCAAAAATTGTAAATCCCTCTACCCAAAGAGTCTTTTAATCAAAGGGTAACTTTCTTTTCCCATCTATGTGGGATTTATACTGATTTATTTTATTTCATTTGTTTGTATTTCCAGAGTTTGGGACACCAAATTCAAATATCTCTGTTGACTCAGTCTTGCCTTAAGAAATGTAAATGGTCAGTAAGCATATTATATAATAAAGTAGATCATTTAATAACTCTGTTAAATGCCATGACTTAATAGTTTTCATATGTTGCTTGTTATTTCTTAACAAAATAATGGCACTTAAAACTGTTTATAAGGTCAGAACAAAATAAACAATTGAAAAGAACCACACATTTAAAAAGAAGCCATGCAGAAAGAAAAAAACAAATACCTTTAATATCTTGCTCAGGTTCACTTTCTTCTATTAATAGAAACAAGACAAAACAAACAGACACAATAAACACGCAAACAAAACAACACATCATAAAAAGGGAAATCTTTGGCCACAGAAACATCAGTTGTGCAACAAGATTAATTAGAAGCTGCTTGTTTCTTATTTCAATAAGAAACAAATGCAATCAAGGGAAACTGCTGACCTTTTGAAAGCAAAGAATTAAATGGCATAAGATTCAAATTATTACTTTTAGTCAGACAGTATTATACAGAAAATAAACTACAGCATACCCAGCAACTAGCTCGTTCATGAATTTTTATGTTAACATTGACAATTACCCTTTTTTCGAAGGCAACAGAGTGCACACTATTCTCATACATTGTGTTCCCCCTTGTAACTCAGCTTCTCCTCTTACCAGGCCCTGCTGTGAAGTCAGTGCCTTGAATCTGGGATCTCAGCTATCATTTCTATGGCAATAGACTCATGTTGTGGTAAACAGAGGATTAGGGGTTTTCTGCAGAACAGAACCTACCACCAACAGAGATCTGCAACTCTGTATCAACATAGAGGCTGCTCAGAGAGCAGAGAGGAGAAAATCATTACCTTGTAGGAACATACTAGTGAAGCAAAATACTCAGGACAATATAAAATGTTTAAAATTGGATAGAAAGGATTGAGAATTTATAAATTTTTAAAAATCCAAGAAGAGAGATGACAAAAACCAAAGTAATTATTCCAAAATGTTTCATGTAACCCTATCAGATGTAGACCCCACATGGAGCTTTATTTTTCTTTCCTAAGCATTCATTTGTTCATGGCAATTTGGATCTTTCTTAGAGTTAGTGATAAGCCAACTGCAATATTTGTTTATAAGTAAAACACAGTGATGCTATTGTTAACAATTTTTAATGACAAGAATACAATCCCATAGTTCTTCACAGATTATGGATATTTTCATGCACATTATACATTTAACTCTCACCACATCTCCGTGATTGGACATAATTGATATCATCTAGCCTGAGTTTGTGGACCTGTACGTGCAGCGGAAATGTCCCGCCAACAACTGCATCATTGGTGCCAAGGACCACGCGTTCATCCAGACGGTCGTGGCTGCAGTTGACAAGGCCACAGGCAGGTTTAATGGCCAGTTTAAAACCTGTGCTATGTGTGGGGCCATCCACACGATGGGAGAGTCGGATGACTCCCTTCTCCAACTGGCCAAGGCTGACAGTACCATCTTAAAAAGAACTTCTGACATGAGTGAATCATGGATGTGGAATATTTGTCATTAATAAGTAATGAATACCACCCCCGCCTCCCCCCCCCAAAAATAGCTCATTTTCCAAAGAATCTGAGACTTAGAGATTTGCTGCAGGTGCAGAATCAGGAATTCAACCTTGTTTTCAGACATTGAGTCTCCTGTTCTAACCTAGTGTCACAGTGAAATGGTCTCATTTTCATACTTAACACCCAGTCCCCTTAAATTTAAGTAAATTTAGATTTTACCGTCTGAACTTGCCCCATCTCCACTAACCAGTCAGTGGCATTATTTGTGTTGTTAGATATCATGGTTAGAGACTACTTAAAACCTCTAAATTGAATGCATTTATGGTTGAAAGGAGATTTATAAATTGTCAAGTGTAGCTCTAAGTGAAGAAATTGTTTTTCACAACATTCCCAACAGTGCCTGGTAAAGCATAGGTATTAGATAAATATTAGTTTCTTCCATCCTTAAAACTGGTCATCTGGATACTTGGAAATAGCAAATTCCCTGTTTTCATCACAGAGCTTAATCAGAAGAAATAAATGCAGGTCCATGGTTAGGCCAGATCTGGCCTGAAAAATTGCTTTGGAATGCCTTTGTGATGGGCATGCCTTTCTAGTTCTCCAGAACAATGTGCTTGTTTTCAAGCTTGGGAAAAAAAGTGTTTTTTTTCCTTTCTTTCTTTCTTTTTTTTTTTTTGTCGTCAGCCAAGTAACTATTTAAGAGTAGTTGGGATGGCCATGGGACTCCTACGGGAATACAAATTATCTCTATTCCTTGACTATTGTATCTCCAGAATTTTATTCCACTAAAGTTAAAGAGCATCAGTGAATTCTGGGACTCTTATTCACTTGTCATTTTCTTTTCATACACTATTCTTTTTCAGGATTCTAGAGCCAATGCAGGTCAATTCTGAGTTTCCCCTCAGTTTTGCTCCACTGGTCTATATTGGACTATACTTGAACTATATTTGAGCACAGGCCCAGTTTTAGACAATGTTGATTTTCCTTTGATATTTTTCACTTTGTTGTTATTGTTGTGGCTTTTGTTCATTTTGCTTGATTTGTTTGGGATTGGAAGAAGTGCAGTTTTGAAAGGATACACCTATTGCCTCCCCTGCAGATAAATAGGAACCAACTCAAGAGATGAATGAAAGTCTAAGATTTGTCATTATCCTAGGAGGAAGCTTAGAAGTACTACCAGAAATCATCCTTTCATTTATAGACTATCAAAATTTCTTTCTACGCATAAATTCAAATATACATCTTTATACATACATATTTCTATATGCTTCTGCATTAATATACACACATTCACATGCATGCACACACAATTGAGGTTACTTTATATTAGAGGAAATTATGCAAGAAAAATCTGTAAAACCTGTTAATATTTAAGCTTGGGTACACTTATTCAGTGTATGAGCTTGTTGGTCATTTCAAGGTCAAATGGTAGTTCTAGTTTTCCATGTATCCTGCTTGCCTAGCCTACCATGATCCCTCTTGACTAAGTGTTTTTTTGATTCATCACATATCAATTTACCACTTATCAATGACCACTATCAGTTTTTAAATCTTCTGCCTCAGAGTCTTTATTCCCACTTAATTGCTAAATTCTCATTTAACTGCTTTATATATAATGCATTGTTCTTGTCTTCCAAATTGATTTGTAATCTTCTTTAGGGGGATTAGGGTTAGAATCAAACTGTGGTTAGTATCAGACTTTTGTTGTTGGGTTTTTTTCCCCTAAAGTTCAGCAGAGTCTTTTACAGAAAAAAGAAAATACTTATTTTAAAAAATAGTTCATTGCCAGTTGGATTAATGGGGCATTTTCCTTCTACTTTGTTGGGATTGTCTAAAAGGACATTTAGAATACAGAATCAATGACTGCCCTTATTGGAATAGTCTGAGATGTAATCCGTTCACTTCACTTCAACATCCAAGTTAAATAGTAATCCACAATTTTCTTGAAAACTTTTATTTATGGGGAACTCAGTACCATAGTAGCAACCTAGTTCGATCAACTGTGTTTAAAAAAAAAAAAAGAACAAGAATATTCTCTAAATCAAACCAAACCCAAACCAGCCTCCTTATAATTATCATTTACAAGACCTCTGTCCTGCTTCTATTCCCCAGACAAGAATGAAAAAAAAAAATTCATCAAATATTTCATGTTTCTAAGCTTGATAGCTACTGTATACTATTCTGATTGTTCACTTTTGAATTCATCAATTCCTCTTGTGGTATTCAGAGCTAAAACTGACACATACACAAAGGCTAACAAATTTGAAGAACAGCAAGACTCTTTCAAAATACTGTACTGCTAAGAAGACAAATTTGCAAAAATTTTTATTTATAGTCATATAATACATTTAGCTCATTAATTCCATTGAAAATCACGAATATTCATCACTCATTGTTACTCTTGCTCTTATTGAGTTCTGTCTCTCCAACTGTGAATATGAATGTTTGTTTGTGTTTGTGTGTGTGTGTGTGTGTGTGTGTGTGTGAGATTAGATTCTAAGAAGGGTAAAAGAAGGTTTTCCTGCTCAATTCACTGTATTAGTTAATTAGAGAAGGAATTTGAAGAGGAAATCTATTGTTATATAGGAGAAGGGAAAGCCATCAAGATTCCCTGATACAAATATAAGGAATACACTTAGTAAAATCAAACAGGACATATAGACCTTGTGGAAAGAGACAAAACCAGAAAACAGGCAGAATTGTAGGAAGGTTTGCATTCTTTTCACCACAAGAGTGAGAGGAGCCAAGAAGATAATAGGAATTTGGCTTCATAAAGTTGAGGTCTCAGAGGAAACTGAAATCACACATTCCTTGCTCTTTGTTGGATGGCACTGGAACCTCCTCTTTCTGGTAATGGAGTTACTATGAGGAAAAATATGCAAATAAAGCAAACAGAATTTGAAAGTTAAGCCAGATAAGATCTGGTTAGCTCCCTCTTGGGAGAGAGTTGGAGAGGTGTTTTGGAAAGGTTTGAGCAATAATCAAATACCAAAATCATGAAGGGAAAGGAATTGAGATAGGTATGAAAGAGTTCTTTTGAATGTGCGCATTCCAGAGAGCTTCCAGGCATACTAGTCCATTTCTTATCTCAATGATTAGGACCAACTCAATATAAGTAATAAATCATATAGTGGCATATAGCATAAAGGTTAATAGAACAGGCTCTGGATCTAAGCTGTCTGGTTAGAAGTACTGATATACAATTAATTTCTAATAAGGCATCTCTGTTATATAGGAAAGTTATTAATATGTGTGCATGTGTGTGTTTTATTTGTAAATAGTATTAGTCATTATGATAATTAAAGTAATTTCAGAGTTGATAGTCTTGTGTTTTCTAGATGGATAAAAATATCACTTTTAAATATCAATACCTTTCACTGCTTTTAAATAATAATATTTTTAATATATCCCACTAATAGAATTTACATAATTATATATAATTATAGCATGAAGACTATTAAGATGGTGCTATGAGACCACAATTTAAAGTCATCCAGCTAGAATAAATACATAGCAGTAATAAAGAAGATATAATTTTTTGCTATCTAAAAAGACAAAGCCATGTTCAAAACCAAAATTAATATCTCAGTATATAAGAAAATAGACAAACACAATTGATAAGTAGGAGCTTGGGTTCTCTAAACAGGGAAAGGGGGTTTGATTTAACTAGAAGTGCACCACCCGGGGTGTGGGATTACAGGCTCACTGCTTGAAACCAAAAGGCAGGGGTAAAGCTTCCTTATTTGTGAAAGAGGAAAGAAGAAAGAAGCAGTCATAGTCCTATAGCTAGAATGTGTGATATGCTTTCGGCTGTTTGGGGTGACTGAATCTGGGTTCAACTCCAAACGTTACAGAAGGGAAGCCCTAAAATTTTACTCTGTATCACCTTATTTGGAATGAAAGAACTGGAAGGCTTCATAAAGGCAACCTCAAAAATTACTTTTTTTGAGGTTGAAATTATTTCAAAGAGATGATAAAAGATTTGAAATGGCACATCGTAATTTTAAAGCACAAACAGGTAGCAAAGTAAAACAAATGCTAAGAAAATCAATGAATTCAGCATTTGGAGGATTAATTTACTCTGGAAGAAAATAAAGCAGTGCATAAAGAAAGTTTAAGAACCACAAAAAAATTAATAGATATTTCTGTTTACAAAAAGAATACAAAATTATGAAATAAGTAAAATTGAAATATAAACAAATAATCATAAAGAACAGTAGAAATACTAGAATTTAAAAGTATAATAACTGAACTTAAACAGATACACAACAGATATGATAAACTCAAGCTTGGACAAGGTCAAATGAAGAATTAGTGAATCAGAAGATGGTACCTAAGAAATCACACGGCCCTCATTCCAGAGAGAAAAAGAAAGAAAAATGTGACAGATTAACTAAGAAATGGGCAGAACAGATTTAAAGCTCTAATATATCCTTATAGGAGCATGACAGAGAAAAGAAGAAAGAACAAAAAGGTTATATATTTAAAGAGATAACGGTCGAGATTTTCGAGATTTGAAGAAATATCTGAATCCCCATATGATTTAAAGTGATGGCTTTTAAAACTTGAAATTCATCAGAATCACTTACAAAGCTTAAAACAAACAAACAAACAATTAAATGCTGGCTACACAACTAAAATTACTGAATCAGAATTTCTGGCCTAGAACATGGGGATCAGTATTTTTCATAAGTACCTGAAAACTCCCTAGTGTATTCAAGAGACAGTGGAATTGTAAACCATTGTGGCAATGAGTACAGAAGAGCATTAGTAAAAATAATTTGACACCGTCATGGTTTTAAAATGTGTACAAATCTTCCCTCAGACAAGTACAGTGTAATTTCTCTCCTTGGAGGTGGGCTGGACTTAGTGACTTACTTCTAACAAACAGAACGTGGAAGAAGTCCACTATAAGGCAAGCAAGACACCATGTTGTGAGGACATTCAACAACCTGTGGAGAGACCCACATGGTAGAGAATGGAGGCTTTGCATCAGCCAGCATCAACTTGCCACAACTTGTGAGTAAACCACATTTGATCCAGCCCAGTGAATATTTCAGATGACTGCAGAAATGGCCAACATCTTGACTGTAAACACAATCCAGGCAGTGGCCCCGCAAATCCACTCTGGAATTCTTAACTTGTAGAAACTATGAAGTGATAATTGTTTATTGTTGTTTTAAACCATTAAGTTTTTATGTAATTAGTTACAAAGAAATAGTTAACTAATAACAGAAACTATGACAAATTACAGTAAAAGTAATGATTGTCAGAGATAAAGAGAAAAATGTAAAAGTTACCAGAAAGAGGAACTAGGTTACCTATTAAAGAATTATAGTTAGAATGATAGAAAAACTTGTCATCAATCATTACGAGAAGACATAGAATAATGCTGAGGGAAAATATCCATCAACCTAGATTCTAATATTCACCTGAATGATCAGTGTAAAATACTGACATTTTCAAACATACAAAGAAAAAGAGAGTCTACTACCCACAGATCTCGTTGAAAGAATGAATGAAGAATGTATTTCAGAAATAAGAAATTGGAAACAAAAGAAAAAAGTGACATGAAAAAGGAATGATGACACAGAAATTAGTGGCATATGTGGGTAGAACTATTTTACTATAGAACAACAATCCAATTTTTTAAGACAAATAAAATTTTGGATAATACACTAAGGAAGATGGTAGGGGATGAAGGAAAGTGATGTTAGATGGGATGCTAAAGAATGATAAGATTCTTGCCTTGGTTGAAAAGCATGGAGAAGATATTACATGATTTTAAACTTTGTCAGAATTATAGCATCATATCATAAATGTCTTCAACTTGAAGGCAAGCCTTTTGAAATAATCCAGTGAGATAAAAATGAAGAAAAAATAGAAAAGAATGAGCAAATCCTTCATGACATCTGGGACTACCTAAAGTGATTGAACTTATGAATTATTGGTATTCCTGAAGGGATAGAGAAATCAAAAAGTTGAGAAAACCTATTTAAGGAAATAACTGGTGAAAACTTCCCACGACTTTCAAGAGAGTTAGACATTCAGACATAGGAGGCTTAAGTATCCCCAGGCAAATACATTGCAAAAGGACTTCAACACAGCATGTTATAATCAGAACGACTAAAGTTGAAGTGAAAGACAGAATTTTAAAATTAGCAAGAAAAAAGCATCAAGTCACCTATAAAGAAAACACCATCAAACTAACAGCAGACTTCTCATCAGAAACATTAGAAGCCAGAAGACAGGCCAGATGTGGTGGCTCACGCCTCTAATTCTAGCACTCTGGGAGGCTGAGGCAGGAGGATCACTTGAGCTCAGGAGTTTGAGACCAGCCTGAGCAAGAGCGAGACCCTGTCTCTACTAAAAAAGAAATATATAGAAAGAAATTAGCCAGACAACTAAAAATATATAGAGAAAAATTAGCTGGGCATGTTGACACATGCCTGTAGTCCCACGTACTCAAGAGACTGAGGCAGAAGGATTGCTTGAATCCAGGAGTTTGAGGTTTCTGTGAGACAGGCTGATGCCATGGCACTCTAGCCTGTGGGCAACAGAATGAGACTCTGTCTCAAAAAAAAAAAAAAAAAAAAAAAAAGAAGCCAGAAGACAATGAGGTGGCAATTTTCAAAGTGCTAAAAGAAAAAAAATGCATCAGTCAGGAAGTTAAAAAGTTTCTATCTTACAAGAATAAGATTCATAAATGAAAGACAGATAAAGTCCTTCCCAAACAAATAAACACCAAGGGAATTCATCACTACTAGACCAGCTCTACAGGAAATGCTCAAAAGTATCTTAAACATGGAATTGAAGGTCAATATATATAATCATCAAAACACACCAAAATATAAAACTCAAAGATCCAATGAAACAATTACGCAAAGGAAGAAGAGAGAGAAATTAAACAGCAACATGGCAGAAGTTCAGCAAACCACAATACAAAAAGAAAGAGAAAAAGAAAGAATTTACAAACAACTAGATATCAATTAACAATATGACGAGAACAAAGCCTCACATATTAACTTCGAATATAAATGATTAAATACTCCACTTAAAAGAAATAGATTTGCAAATGGAGAAAAAGTCATGATCCAATTGTATGCTGCTTACAAGAAACTCGCTTTACCCATAAAGACACGTATATACTGAAAGTAAAGGGGTGGAAAAAGATATTCCACACAAATGGAAACCAAACGTGAGCAGGAGGAGTTATATTTAATCAGAAAAAACAGACTTTAAATAAAAATCAGTAAAAAAGACAAAGAATGTTATTATATGATGATAAATGGATTAATTCAGCAAGAGGATATAACAATCCTCAATACATATGTACCCAACATCGGAGCACCCAGATTCATAAAAGAAATATTACTAGACCTAAAGAAGGAGACAGATAGCAGCACAACAATAGTGGGGGACTTCAAAATCCCACTCACAGCACTAGATAGATCATGAAGACAGAAAATCAACAAAGAAACATTGGACTTAAATTATATTTTAGACCAAATGGACTTAACAGACATTTATAGAACATTTCTCCCAACAGCTAAAGAATATACATTCTTCTCATCAGCACATGGAATATTCTACATGATAGATCACATTTTAGACCACAAAACAAGTCTTAACAAATTTAACAATATCGAAATCATATGAAGTATCTTCTCAGATCACAGTGGAATAAAGCTAGAAATCAAGATGAAGAGGAATTTCAGAAATTATACAAATACATGGAAATTAAACAACATGCACCTGAATGATCACTGGGTCAACAAAGAAATAAAGATGAAAATTTTTAAAATTCTGTGAAAGAAATGAAAATAAAAACACAACATTCCAAAACCTGTGGGATATAGAAAAAAACAACATTAAGAGGGAATTTTATAGCCTTAAATGCCTACATCAAAAAAAGTAGAAAGATAACAAATTAACAACCTAACATCACATCTCAAGGAACTAGATAAACAAGAACAAACCAAACCCAGAGTTAGTGGAAGAAAAGAAATAACAAAGATCAGAGCAGAACTAAATGAAATGGAGACCTAAAAACAATATAAAGGAGCAATGAAATGAAAAGTTGGTTCTTCAAAAAGATAAACAACATTGATAAACCACTAACTATACTAGCCAAGAAGAGAGAAGATCTAAATAAACACAATCAGAAATGAAAAAGGAGACATTACAATTGATAACACAGACATGCAAAATATCATCAGGGACTATTATGAACAAGTATATACTTGAAAACTAGAAAACCTAGAGAAAATGAATGAATTCCTGAAAACATACAACCTCCTGAGATTGAGCCAGGAAGAAATAGAACTTCTGAATACACCAATAACAAGTAGAGAGATTGATTCAATAATAATAATAATAGACCTCTACTACCACCTCCCCCCCAAAAAGCTCAGGGTAAGTTGGATTCACAGTTAAATTCTACCAGACATACAAAGAATTGGTGCCGATCCTACTGAAACTGTTCCAAAATATCAAGAAGGGGGTAATCCTCCATAACTCATTCTACAAAGCCAGTATCACCCTGATACCAAAACTAGGAAAGGAAGCAACACCACCACCAACAAAACTACAGAGTGATATCTCTGATGAGCATAGACACAAAAATCCTCATCAAAATACTAGCAAACTGAATCCAAAAGCACATGAAGAGGCTAATTCACCATGATCAAGTGAGTTTCACCTTAGGGATGCACAAGTCAATAAATGTGATTCACCACATAAAGAGAATTAAAAACAAAAACCATGTGATCATCTCAATACATGCAGAAAAGCATTTGATAAAATCCAGTATCCTACATGATAAAAATCCTGGTAAAATTCAGCATAGAAGGAACAGACCTCAAAATAATAAAAGCCATATATGACAAACCCATGGCCAAATCATACTGAATGGGGAAGAGTTGAAAGAACTCCCCACCAAGAACTGAAACAACACAAGGATGCCCACTTCCACCACTTCTCTTTAACATAGTACTAAAGAGAAAGAAATAAAGAGCTTCCAAATTGGAGAAAGGGAAGTCAAATTATCTCTGTTCGCTGATGATATGATCTTATACCTCAAAAACCCTAAGGACTCTTCCAAAGAACTCCTAGATTTGATAAATGAATTCAGCAAAGTCTCAGGTTACAAAATCTATATATACAAAAATCAATAGCATTTTTATATATCAACAATGTCCGAGCTGAGAATCAAATCAAGAACTCAATCCCGTTTACAATACATGCAAAGAATTAAAATGCCTAGGAAGAAATTTAACCAAGGAGGTGAAAGATCTCTACAGGGAGAGCTATAAATCACTGATGAAAGAAATCGTAAATGACACAAACAAATGCGAAAACATCCTATGATCATGAATCTGAAGAATCAATATTGTTAAAATGACCATACTGCCCAAAGCAATCTACAGATTCAATGCAATTCCTATCAAAATACCAACATCGTTTTTCACAGAATAAGAAAAAACAATTCTAAAATTCATATGGAACCAAAAAAGAGCCTGAGTAGGCAAAGCAATCCTGAGCAAAAAGAACAAAACTGGAGACATTACATTACGTGACTTCAAATTATACTACAAAGCTATAGTAACCAAAACAGCATAGTACTGGCATAAAAGTGAACACATAGATCGATGGAATAGAATAGAGAACCCAAAAATAAAACCATATACCTAGGGACGAAGAAGAACATTGCCCAAAGGTTAAAAACACAATCCACAAAGAAGAAGCTACAACAATAGTGAATGTATATGCACTTAACAATATCATCTCAAAACATATAAAGTCCAAACTGATAGAATTAAAAAGAGATGTTATAAGAAAAGCTACTAACACAGTACTGTTTTTTCCCAAATAGTAGCCTATTGAGAGTTTTCTGTGATTGTCCACTGTGAAGGGCAAATGACCTATTTAGATAGCAGGGTCAGCATTCAAAAGAGAAGGTAACAATTTTTTTCCAAACATAAATAAAGAAGAAAAATAACTGTTGCTAATACTCTTACATATAATTCTAAATGCAATTTAGTTTTCTGGCACAGTATAAATTTATTGAAATAGAAAACTAAAATAGAAAGTATATAAATGCTACAAAATAACTTCTCAAAATAGAGTTATAAATGCTTCTTGGTTTGAATTGTCCTTGCGTCTAAATTTACTTTTCAGATATAAATTTTCTGCACTTTCCATTACTTTGTGACAATTCATTTGGTAACAGCATTGAAGATTAAGATGACTTTTGAAAATTTCTAAGAAGTAAAAAGTATGTATCACGAAAAAATGTAAAAAGTATTCCATTTATATAAAGTACTATCTTTTTTGCCTCTAAAAATAGACTTTCTTTCCTGAAGATTATTTTTATAATTCTGTTTCATTAAATTGTTTATAATTTTCTTTAAAGTCAATGTCATAAGGAAATCTCTGATCATCTGTAACTATAAGAATACATTCCA
>NW_012140858.1:603702-615662 GCF_000956105.1 Propithecus coquereli | reverse complement strand
TTTTTTTTCCAGAGCTATTTTGATCTCTAGGATATCTTTCTGACTCATGAAAGTTATTCCTTCTACTGACTTCAAAGGCAGAGGGTTTTATTTTATTTTATTTTATTTTTAATGTCAACTTGACTTAGCTGGCTGCATTCCTGATATTGATCATGTTGACTACCCCTTTTCCAGGAGTTAAAAGCATGTGCCTAACTCCATTCTTAAATTGAATTATCTGAGAAGAGAGGAATCGCTCTGTAGAAAGAGAAATTCATTCTTTAGTCCCTATTTTTAAAACACGGATACTAATCTATATGGATTATTGAATCTATTCTTAAACAGACTATGTGCCTTGTCTAGCATTATATTTTAAGAATTGAGTCAGAGATACCAGTTAGAAGACAAGTGCTACAAAGAACAAAAAGGGTCACTTCAATTATTTTTATTTTTTTACTTTTTTAAAAAAATTGGCCCATGAGTAGTTGAAAAGTAATCATATTTAGGCTCTGTGGTACTTTGTTCCTGAACAGATTCCTCTTTTTCCCCCCAACCATTAAAAGAAAATCTGGCAATAATAATGACAAACCTAAATAAATACCTGGTTTCTCTTTCCTGACTCTTGGTAGCTAAAGCAGAGAAACCTGATCCTGGTGTGCTACCACTGTTTATATTTTTGTCTCCTTTGAAGCAGAGTTTTATCCACTGTGGCTCCATCTCTGAAGGAATCGGAAGGCAGCCTCCTTTAGAAAACATACGCATCATCCTTAGAACAGTGACTCTCTTCTCCAAGTTCTCAAAGTAAGGGCTGCCTGCCTCTGTGATACCATGATTCTCTAAAGTGGCTTGGGATGGGAACATTTCTGTGGCCTTTGAGATAATAACATTTTTCTAACTTGTAAATATGGATGGTGACTAGTGAGTATGAGCAAGAAATGTTTACCAAGTAAATCAGACAAGAGCCACACAAAGTTTTCTTATTATTATGTCAGTCTTAGATGTGGCTAGAGCAACTATATTTTTGTTGAACTGGTTCTGAAAATATATTAGGAGTTTAACCATCAGCCAATAAAAAGCTGGACTTCAGTTCTGATTCACTTTTTCATTCTTAAAAAAAAAATCAATTTCTGTTTTTGATGGGAGGAGATGCTAAATTGTTTTATTACAAGGACAGAAGTCTTCCTTAGTTTACCTTCTTAAAACATTTTTATTTTGAAATAATTTTAGATTTACAAAAGAGTTGCAAAGATAGTATAGAAGGTTTCCATGTACCATTCACCCAATTTCCCCTAATGCTACAATCTTATATAACCATGTTATATACAATTTAGTTTACTGTTTTTTTGTTTTGAGACATAGTCTCATTCTGTTGCCCTGGCTAGAGTGAGTGCCGTGGCGTTAGCCTAGCTCACAGCAACCTCAAATTCCTGGGCTCAAGCGATCCTACTGCCTCAGCCTCCCAAGTAGCTGGGACTACAGGCATGTGTCACAATGCCTGGCTAATTTTTTTTTTCCTATATATTTTTAGTTGTCCAGATCATTTCTTTCTATTTTTTTTTAGTAGAGAGGGGGTCTTGCTCTTGCTCAGGCTGGTCTCGAACTCCTGAGCTCAAACAATCCACCCGCCTCGGCCTCCCAGAGTGCTAGGATTACAGGTGTGAGCCACCGCGCCTGGCCTTAAATAATATTTTGACCTAAGCTCAGGAAGATACCTGTGCTTTGACAGCAGGCAAATAAACTGAAGACTACTCAGAGCAAGATTTTTTTTCTTTAGCTAATAAGAAATTTTAGCTGGAAAAATAAATAAGAGTCATAAACTTAATCTTAAATAACACCATAGCATCCTGGTTGCCTAAAGTGGCTTGGATTAGAAACATTTCTGTGGCTTTCAGATGAGATTCTGGATGCCAGATAGGGTCATATACCTCCAAACTGTAGGTTTTCATGTTGACAAGATGGTAGGTATTTACCCATTAAAAAGTATGTCTGAGAGAGGATACCATTGGAGATAATATCAATATTAGGCTGTGAGTCAAATCACAGTTCTTTCTGATTTTTAAAGATACTGTCCCAAACACTCTAGTCCTTTTATTCCCTGGTCATAAGGCAGTGTCAGGCTTGCTTGCATGATAAATCTGTATTTTTCCCTGTATTTCCTTCTTCCTCCCTCACTGTAATATGATCTGCCCCATGAGCTGCTCTTCATCAATCAAATCCCTGTTGGACCTCGCCTCACTGAAGCTTTTTCTGACCTTTCAATACCTCCTCTGTCCTGGGCATATAACCTTACACAAACTTTTATCATTGCAAATATGCCACTTCAATTATTGTAACTACCTGTTTGCATGTCCATCTTCCATACTAAATTAGAAAACTTTTCAAGAAATGAACCATGTCTTATTCTTCTCTGTAGCCTTAGGAGTTACCTCATTACACAGAATATAGTAGGCACTCAACAAATGAATAAACTTGAAGCTATCCTAACGTTTACATTCTACTACCTGTGGATAACTAACTTTCTCCTTAAATTATCTTTTAAAGTTTTTTTTTTTTTTTTTAGGGACAGGTCTTACTCTGTTGTCCATGCTGGAGTACAGTGGCTTAATCATAACTCACTGCAGCCTTGAACTCCTGGGCTCAAGTGATCCTCCCACCTCAGCCTCTCAAGCATCTGGGATGACAGGTGGATGCTATCACACAGGATAATTATTTTAATCTATGTAGAGATGGGGCCTTGCTGTTCTGCCCAGGCTGCTCTCAAACTCCTAGCCTCAGGTGATCCTCCTGCCTCAGCCTCTCAACGTGCTCTCCTTAAATTTTAAAGATTCATCTGGAATAAAGACATTCTAAGTAGAAAGCCTGAAGTCCATGTTTCTCAAAGTGTGGTTCATGGATCAGTTGCATTAAGGATAATTTGGAGTGTTGTTAAAAAGCGCTAACACAGACCTAATCAAATCTGAATCTCTGGGAAATGCGTCCTGAAGCAATGCCTTTTAGTAAGGTCTGCAGATGCTTCTAGTGTGCACTGATGTTTGAGAACCACTTGAAAGAAGAGTTCCATTCACCCATCAACTTAGTTATTTCATTCTCTCCACAGAGGTTTTGAGGTGGCTGTAATCAATGATATAACCACAAATTAAATGAATAACAACTTATTAGTATTAGAGAGAAGGTGAATTCTGGTCAGTTTGGTGTAACAGATACTGTGACTAAGCTTCACATTGGATTCAGAGATATATGCCAGGCAGGGAAAAAAATAAATAAGGTAAAAGAAAGTAAAGTACACAGTCTTCACTACAAAAAGGAAAGAGAATGCCAATTTCTCAGGGGAGACCAATTTTTCCCCCACAGGCACTAAATTTTTAAAGCAATTTCTCACTTGGGATTTACTTGGGAGCAGTGAGTGATAGAATGATCAATATTTTCAACAAGATTTTTGGCAAACATCTATTTATGTAGTGAATAAAATATGAGGTAAGCTCAAGCTATATACAAAGGTTACCTTCTCTTTTATGTTGTTGTACTATTTTTTTTTTTTTTTGGCATGCTGACTCAAAATAGCCCTTTTCCAGTTTGCCATTAAAGGAACATATTCATATAGCTCCTTAGATAAACTTCCCTTCATCACTTATCACAGTGGGGCCAAACCAAAGTTATAATCTCTAACAAGTACCAAGAATGCAGGTACAAAGCATTGCTGATTGAGAGTAGATTTATGTTCTTTGGAGCCCAGATGAGCAGTTGGTAATGTTGACATTCTATTTTTGAAATTCGAGAAGTCTAACCAGCAGTATTCTCTGGATAGAAGTCATCCAGCTTTATAACAATGTAAACAACAGACAACAATACCAACAACAGCCAATACCAATCAAAGAGCTTCCTTGTAGATACTGTGTATACGCTATCTTGGTCCATTTTAAGAACTCTTTGCTATAGCTAATATTGGCCCTATTTCACAATGAGGAAATAGACTTGTAGAGGTCAAGTAAAACTATCCAACCTCGCAAAACTAGTAAGTGGCACAGTCAGGATTAACACCCAGGTCTATCTGATGCTAAAGCATGTGAACTCTCCAGCAGAGTAGTATCTATGCAGCATAAATATAAAAACAAAGGAAAGAATCAAGACTAGGTAAAGGAAGATGTCTTGGCCAAGGAAACAAGACATCCAAGCTCCTTCCCTAACTTAGGCAAAGTAATGATTTATCTGGTCTTAAGTTTCCTTATCTGCAAAATAAGAAATTGAGCTATATGACTTTGAGGTCTCATTCCAGATTTAAAGTCTACGATTACTCTTCTGTTAGAACAAAAAAGTTCATAAAAATGAACTCTACATTTTAAATAGGAATTTAGTTTTTGCCTTTAGACTTCATTTTTTCTACCTCAAAGAGAAAGATGACACCTGGAAAAAAGAGCTGTGATTGTCTTCACAAGTGCTTAAGTCACTGTTTCTGTTGCATAGAAGTTATATGAGTCCTAGAATTAACATTGATAATTTTTATTGGTACCAATCACTCTTGTAAGAGATAGAAATATTAATATATTATCTACCTCTAAGTTCCACAACTTATGAGGTAGATAACATTATTAACCTTATTTTATAGGTGGGGAAACTGAGGCACAGAGAGATTAAGCAACCCACCAGAAGTTACACAGGTGACAAGTAGGGAGCCAGGATTTGAACTGAGGAAGTTTACTCTAGACTCCAGAGCCCATACAGTTTTCTCAAGAGTCTATAGAGCCTGTATTATTAAACAATATATTAAGTTCCCTCCAAAGATCATGCCTTATATAGTTCATCATTCATGGGAATAAATATAGTAATTAAAATCTCAAAGTCATGTATTTGATATTTGAAGGAAATAACTGAATGTAACATTATTTGAACTCCATATTGCCACAGAATGCTAATAACTTTCCATGACATCTTTGCATAAATCAAAATAGTTACATTTTGAAATTAAGCCCAGTGGAAGCATGGCCTTTTCTGTCTCATGTAGCCCATGGAACATTGCTCAATGCATCTTTGTTGGATAAAATAATATATTTAATTTATTCAACAAAGACATTTTCCTTTTCTATGTATGTATGTTTGAACTTGTACATCTCATTTTAGCACCTGAAAAATGAAATTAAAAGTTTACTTCAATTAGAGTATACATATTTCAGGTCACGATAACTTTTTATTTTGAATAATATAATGTCAACATTATACTAAATAATCATTTTAAAGTATATTTTCTTCCATACTGCAATGTAAGAGGGCCTAACTGTCCTTTGTCTTGAAGCATTATCTGTTCAGTGCTACAATTATTATGTAACTTTTTTTCTTAGAGAACTTTAGTGACAACTCTTCAACTAAAGGACAGCTTTACCATTCTTCCCTGAAAGCCCTAGAGAACTTTTTAGATGAGACTGCAACATAGTATCGCCTAAATTCAAAATCAAGGATAAAACTCTTCTTTTAGAGCATGCACCCTATTAAATCATGCAGATTTAATGTTTCCCATGATAGCCCCCAGGGATATCAAAGGTTTATGATTTTTTTCTTTTGTTTGGTTTTAAAATACACAATGTACTCATGACAGCAAATCAAACCTGTTAGTGGCATCAAACAAGTTGGATTGATGCCGGAACAGGACCACTGCAAATTTTATTAAAACTGCAATCACTGATAGCACAGCACACATTGGGGTTTTAAATACCTCTCTCTGTGGCATTTGTCATATTAAGAGCTGCAGCATAAACAAAGGAAAAAACAAATAAAATGTTGTGTAGACATTACATGATCACTTCCACTTTTGTAGATGCAATAAGAAATATGATCTTTAGGAAAGAAGGCAGCCAGAAGAAGGCTAATATTTTGAAAACAATGCTGATCTCTTACAGTTATATCTATTGACATCTGCCTCTGGGACACGGTAGATAGATAGATAGATAAATAGATAGGAATTATGATTTGTTTTGGTCTTTTGGAATTATACTTGTGGTCTTATATACTGCATATTTCTGCAAAAAATCTTCAGAAAAAAAGCTTCTAAATAGATTTGGTCAGCCCTAAGTGTTCATGGTGAAGCCTTTCAGACTGCAAAGAAACTGGACTGACAGCACCCAGGTGCCCTGACAAGCAATGGAGAGACTCATGCACTGAGGCCACTTAACACATTAACTGCCATGTGAGTTGTATTTAACTCATGCTAGTTTTGAGCTCAAGGACTCAAGAAATATCTGTAACTCACACATGTTTTTACCTTGGGAGCCACAAGAACTATTTTTCAAGTTGTATATAACTCACACAGAGAAAACAATAAAAAACAAGTTTTTCATTGAATTAGAAAAGATCATTTTGTTTTCAAAGTTTTTATTCTGTTTTCCTAACAAAACACTGTGGCCCTAAGGCAAAAAAAATTTTTTTCTAGTATGGTAGTTAATGTGTTAAATTTCCATATAGCTTGCCTTCCCTTCCACTCTCCCAAATACTTCTCCCATGTTTTGAGACAAGAGGCTGCTTTTTGAAGCCCCGTGGAACTGAGGAGTTTGTTTAAACATGAGGGAAGCCCAAAATAACCCTCTACCTAGAAGGACTCTGTTCTCCTTCTTGACCCTGCTTGGCTCTTATTTGTAGCCTTGTGTTGATGCCAAGCTGCCTCTTCCCACCAGTGATTGCTGACTGATAGCCCTCTCTTGGTTCCAGCTTCACTTCTGCCCAATCTTTTTCTTAATGGCTTAAAGCTCCAAAGGTAAACAAGATAATACCAGAAAATGCAATCAACAGGGAGGCTGATAGACTCCAACATCCATCCATTTTAATTTGGACTCTACAGTCAACCAGTTTCTATACACAAATCAGGATTTGTCTGAATGTGATATTCACAAAATGTAGTAGGATCCACATTCAGCTTCAAATAAATTTTTTATCATAGTTAAAAGAATATAAGGAAGGAAATAAAATTAGATATTTATGAATTTTAAATGCATCTTTTCCAATGATTAAGAAATGTATAACAAAGAAACTTTGGCTATAAAAACAAGAATTACATTATTACATAATTACACTAAAAAGATTCAATTTCTGTGATATAGTGTTCATTAAACACACTTTTTAATAAAAGGGGGCATATACCTCTGATCAAGAACAGGAAAGTAAAATCAGAACCTTGTACTTCAGAGGCTGTTCACAGTCACCACAGTAGCAACCTGTCCTTGAAAATTTGAGCCCTACCATTCAAATCAGTACATTCCATTGTCATATTCCTCTGCTATTGAGTATCTGTCCTTCTGTCCTTTGGAGGTACTCGGGAGAAAACTATTTCAGATATGTAAGAGAAACGGTATGGGTCATTCTTTGGATACACACCATACCAAAAGTAGCATATGAAGCAGTTTGGAGAAACAGATAAGACAGACTCTTAGAAGAGAATTCCTTCTATATGCCCTGAAAAGCCCTTAGTCTCTGTTTTCAACCTAAAAATAATAAATCACGCTTTTATTCCTATGAGGAACTAATTAGAAGAAGAGATCTCAAGCAGAAGTAATATCTGTAGTTAAAAATAAGGAAAGCTGTATGAGTCAATATGATTGACTTATTTTTTTGTTTTATTGTTGTATAAGTCATTCTCATATTTGGAGACAGCTAAGGAACGATCTTCGCTAGAGGGCAGAAGCCACACATTGGGTGTGACCACATCTATAAGATAAATCTCAATTTCGGAGATATTAAAATACACAACAAAGAAACAAAAATTTAGCCAATGGTGATTTTAAGAGACCAATGACTCTGAGATGCAACCAAAATATGGTAAAATATGAAAAATGAGCATCTTAGAATCTATGAAATATGATGTGTAGATTTCTCTGGTGGCAATTAGACAAAAAGATGTCTCCTGGTCACATCCTGCCACGAAACCTGTTCTAAAGCCCATTATCACAGAGGTACCTGAGACTGGGGTTAACCTTTCCAAAAGAAGAGTCTCCACAGTGGTGAGATTGACAACTCTTTTCTTCATTCCAGATGATTATGGAATTTGGGAAACCACAGAGACTTCCTTGTCATTGTCAAATCAGTGTACCTGTATAGTTCTCATCTAGTTGTGCTTCACATTTCTATGGGAACTTACCTCTGTTTTACTTTTCCCTGTATGCTATAAGTCAGTAACACCCAACAAAGTGTGGAAAATGTTCATTGAGAAATCAGAACCCAAACTGAACTTTCGTGTCAGATTCTCCAAACCACTAGAGAATCATAAATTCCAAGTTTCTGCCCATAAGTAAGAAGGAAGAGTCAGGTGAGAATTCAGCAGGAGCTACTGTTCTCTGGCCCTACTCACTTCCTGTTATAGACCTCAAGCTTACTGTCTTTATGGATTGATTTCTTCCCTAAAAAAATGGCATGTTCCATGTTGTGTTCATCAGGACCCCACTCTCAAAATTCTTCAGCCAATGCCCAGTGTTGAGAATATCTAATGAACATAGGGATCAATTGCATTCAACAAAACTTTTCCCATCCCTGAGTTTGTCCCAGAGAACAGTGGAGCAATAGAACTGCAAAAATGACATATCAAACCAATTAACAGAAAGATTTATCACTGTATCAAAATAACATTATATTTGGAAAAAATATTTTTCCAAAGCATAAATATATGTATTAATTCTTTCTAATTATTATGTAAGTCTCTTTATAAGAGTTCAAAAAGTATGAAGCCATATAAAGTATAAAATAGAAGTTAATCCCCCATGTAATTATATATGTAGAGATGATGATTGTTAAGAGTTAGATATACATATACTCTAATATATAATATATAAGATATACTATCTTTTAACTTATTTTTTCAGTTATGAACATATTCTACTGGTAATGAGCTAATATTTCAAAATCTCTTAAAACAATACCTTGCACATGGTAACCACTATACAAATACTTATTAAATAAAAGAAACAAATAATAAGAACAACAGATAATTATATAGTGTTTACTGTGGCCTATATGTGCTTAATAATCATAACCTAAGAGGTAGGTGCTGCTTTTATCTCTATTTTAGAAATGAGGAAACTGAAGCTCAGAGATGGGAAACAGGCCTAAGTCACATATATGGTGGATGTTTTTAGAAGTTAATACATATAGATCCATCTCATTCTTTTTAATGGCTGTGTGGAATTTCAGCACATATTAAATGGTCTCTTACTGATGCAACTTTAAGTTCTTTTAAATATTTTACAAGTATAAGCAACTTTATAATAATTTATCCTCAACATATACTTGTGTAAATATTTCTTTAGGTAAATTGTATGGAATCAATTTTTATGTTTGTTGCTCCAGCTGCAGATACTCAGTCTGTGCTGGTACTATTAAAGTCAATATCAGATGCATGGAAGGTCTAGTCCTAAGTAGTGAATTTTCATTCAAAGACCTTTTTTTTTTTCTCCCTTACAACTAGAATCCAGGTAAAGACAGACAAGCCTTTGCATTGTCATTTTGTGCCCATGGATGGAATTTTTCTGGCCAATCTTTTTTCTGTGGTTCTCAGCTTTAACAAGGGTCTCAATGTTGACCTCTACTTCACGTGGGCCAAATACCTTTTCTCCTGTCCCTTTAAGGGTCTTCAAGCTAGTCTCCTACAGAGATGGGCACCTCTCCTATTACCTTTAGGACAGTGGGGAACCAGCTCATGAGCTTACTGTTGTGTTTTTTCAATTCCTATTTATTTCTGACTTCTAGAGATTTACATTTCATTCTTATGAGTTATACAACTAACCCAGCAATTCTGGGTATTTTTAGTAGGAATATTTTTATATTATCTTGTCTGTCATATGCTGGAGCTATAGTGTTTAATCCTGGGTTTAAATCCTAGGATATTTGGTATTTGGATATTTAATCCTAGTTATATTTGGTCCATAAAGATTCTATGATTCATTGCTTCAATTTCTCTCTTGCAATATTCTCAAATACTTTGCCCGGTTTTCTTGCCTGGCAAATCTCCAACACTTTATGGCTTGTCTTTGAATTTAGCTTTCTACTTTTTCTGAACTTATACCCGTACAGCAGAGCAACACTGGGGGGAAAACCCTGCGACCATGCAGATCGGTGCATAGGTGACTCATAGTCACTGTCCCATTCTCTACTAAAGCTTAACATGGCCCCACAATCTTAGCTTCCTTTGTGAGTCATCACTCCCATCCCACAGCTATTTTAAAATCTTTCCCCGTCCCCACCCCCTCCCCTGGCCCACGTACAAAAGTATTTTCAAAAGATAACCTTAATTTCTACTTCTTAGAGGAAATAGAGACCACAAGAACAGAGTTTTCTCAAATTCCATTTCCCAAACTTTGAACTGATTAATACTGGAAAAAGCTCCTCTTCTTTCTTCCTGTTACAAGGAAGGATGTTCTCTCTTCCTGTCTAAGGAGAGTGATCATATAATTTATCATAGAAGCCTGGATACTTCTGAAAGTGAAAGAGAGACTCTATTAATAATTATTCCAGGACAACAGGTGTAAACCAGAACTGTCCTGGGAAAACTGGGACATGTGGTCATCTCCCGTATAAAGTGTATGGTTCCACTTGGCCGCTGGATACAACCCTAGAGCATTCTCAAGCACCACATTCCCTTGGACATTTCCCTCCCTCCTGCATGTTCAGATTTTCCTTTCCTTCTCTCTGGGGTCCTTCTCATTAATACTTTAACATTTTCAACTTTTTAAAAAAAATTTCAATCTTTTTAAAAGAGAAATCTTGCAAAATAACACTACCTACATGCCATATATACCTCCAGCTACAGCTCCCCTTTTTAACTGCTCCCCTTTCTCTGCCAAATTTATTGAAAACTTGTCTACACCCACTGTCTCTTTTTTTCAGCTCCAACTCTTTCATTTGTAGAATTCAGGCTTCTTCCCTCACTCCATTTCTGATACTTCTCTTGACAATGTCACCTAGGACTTTCTTGTTCTTTAATAGAATACACAGTATTCAGCCTTATTCAATTCCTTAAACACTGCTAACTGTGTGGCTTTGTGTAAGTTAACTATTCTCTCTGTTCCTCAGTTTCCTAAAATGGCACAATATGGGACCTTCCTCACAGACTGTTAGTGAGGATTAAACAAGATAATCTAGGGTAAGCCTTTAGCATCAATGGCACATTTTAAAATGTTAGCTATCCCATTGCACACCCTTTTAGAAAGACATCCATGCTGATGGCTTTTGAGCAGGAGGGGCTATCTGAAAAGAAATTGGTAGGACACAAGACAGGAAGGACACAAGACAGGAAGAAGATACAGGAGACTATGGCTGCCATTTAGAGAAGATGGATGTCTGAGAAGGAGGTTGAGAGAGGAAGATACTAGTTTGAATAAAAGGAGGGAAGAATTCGAGGACTGGTTAGCTGGTAAAAGCTGTAGGAATTATAATGGGTTGAATATTGATGTGGGTGTGGGGTGAGAGATGGGGAGAGGTGGAGATTAGGTAGACCTGGGTTTCTCGTTTGAGTGCAGTAGAGGTGGGGCTATATTGGAAGGCTAGATTTTTTTTTTTTAACTCTTCGTGATATTTTATACAAATGGGTAGCATTAATTCTACTTCATTCCTCAGATAGTTCAAGGAAACACTGAATCTCAGTAGGTAGATATTCAATGAGTCTGAATGTGTGCCTGAGTGTTTTGTGTGTTTATTTAGCTTTTACTGAATAAGTCATATCAACTGGTTGTTGCATACTGAGCTTTTAATAGCACTGGTAATTTAGAATATATTAAATTATAACAACCATGCTAAAAAATACATCTTTTTCTGACAGCCACTATTCCCACCAAACTCATTCTTTTCCATGAGAAGTTAATGGAAATTTAATGAGTAATTGATACAATGACATAAGAAAAATATTACCTCAATCAGAGGCAAATGTGGGAAATGAGATCATTAAAGCTGTGAAAGGAAGGTCCATCTAGGAAATAAAAACAATCTTTAAGTAGCTACTAGAAAATTATATGCAT
>NW_012140858.1:601344-602377 GCF_000956105.1 Propithecus coquereli | reverse complement strand
CTTCACAGTAAAATGTGGGGTCCTCTGATCTCTGATGACACTGTAATGGGAAGGAATGCAGCCCCTTACCCTCAACTTCCAGCTTCACCAATTTGGAATACGCTGTCCCAAGGCTGTTTTTTGCCACACATCGATACTGTCCTGCATCTTCCTTTTGCACATTATGAATCCTCAAACTTCCAGATTCAAGAACTGCAATGCGGGAATTTTCCTGCCAGAGAAAGGGATATGAATTTGAAAACATCCGTGCCTCTATCAAAAAAGATACATTTGCTATATTTCATCAAGTCATCATCCATCATCACTATTATCAGAAATACCATTTTTAATCTTTATTGGGCATTTATTATATCACACAGTATTAAATGAGATAGTGCAAGGTTGCCTAAATTAAATTAGCTTCACAAAGATCCCACGAGATACTTTATTTTCTTTCAGCACATGAGGACATGAGGGCTTGCTTGACTTCCTAAAAGTCAAACCCAAGTCTGTTTGATTAAAAGTATTGCTTTTAACTACATTGTTTACTATGTACCCTATATAATATCCTTTAAAGAATATATATATGTCCTTTGAAAAATTGGAAAATTCCACAAATAATATAAAAATTACTCTTTGGAATTAAAATACATTTATATTTTCCTTTTGGATCCGAGTTTGGTAACATATATAGAATCACTCTCGTTTTTCATTGTAGAAAATGCACCAAGATTTAGAACAAAAGAAATGCCAGAGAATTACATAGATTATCATTAAAAATTAGCATTATTTATTTGATTTTAAATAAAACAAAGCTAATCAGTTTTATAGTTTATTTCAATTAATTGACATATATTGACACCTATGTATTCCCCATGGGATATGCTGGGCATGGTAAGGTGACAAACACAGTCTATTATCCCACTGGTAGGTGATATAAAGATGGACAGAAACCACAGTGATGTAGTATAATAATGTATAAGTAAATGTAGGGATAAGATACAAAAGCAGTATGAAATAACATACGAATAATAAATTTTTAATTTGATTACTT
>NW_012140858.1:588659-589508 GCF_000956105.1 Propithecus coquereli | reverse complement strand
CAAACTATTTGTTGGGAAGGGAATTAGAGCAACGAAAGAAATTCAAAGGGAAGCATCAACATAAAAGTGAGTTTTTCTAAACTGGATAAGGGTTTTTTATGCCAAATGTGTGTGGTAAGCAGAATGACAGTCCACCAAAGATTTTTGTCTTCATTACTAGATCCTGTGAATCCATGTTACCCTACATGGCAAAAGGGATTTTTCAGATGTTAAAAATTGTAAAATGGAGTGTTCTGGATTGTCTAGAGGGCCCAGTGTAATAATATGTATTCTTAAAAGATGGAAGAGGGAGGCAGAAAAGTCAGGGGATGAGATATGATAATGGAGGCAGAGGCCCAAGTGACGCAGTTGCTCACTTTGTACATGTAGGAGGGGCCAACGAATGTAGGTGGCCTCTAGAAGCTGAGAAAGGCAAGAAATCAGAGTCCTCCCTAGAGCCTTCCGGAGGAGCTCAGACCTGCCAACACTTCACGCTGATTTGAACCCAGTGAGATTTATTTCATACTTGTGATCTCCAGAACTATAAAGATAATAAATGTATGTTGTTGTAAGCCATGAAGTTTGTGATAATTTGTTATAGCGACAATAAGAAATAAATACAGATTTTGTTCCCTGGAAGTACGGTGCTGCTGCAACAAATAGCTAAAAATGTGGATATGCTTTGCAATAGGGGAAGGGGTAGAACAGAGACAAATTTTGAGGAGCGTACTAGAAAAAGCTTAGATATTCTTGAAGAGACTGTCAGTAGAAATATGCATGTTAAAGACCCCACTACCGAGGACTTACAAGGAAGTGAGTAGCATGGCAGAGAACAGCTAAATCATCTTAGAGAAAACCTAAATTACCACA
>NW_012140858.1:586189-588609 GCF_000956105.1 Propithecus coquereli | reverse complement strand
TTCAAAAATGAGAAAACAGAAAATAAAGAGAAAGAATAGAAAAAATGTACCTTATTTTGAAAAAAACCCTGGTCTTTAGATCAAAAAGCCCCACCTAAACCAGAGAGAATAATAACAATAAAAAACTCCTAACATATTCTTGTACGTTTGTGAAATTTATGAACTCTAAAAATGAAAAATGAAAAATCCTAGAATCTTTATGAAGGTTAAACATCAGATTTAAATAAGAAATAAAAAAGAAAGAAGAAAAAGACTTCCCATCTGCAACAGAGGATGTCATATGATGAATAATTGTCTACTAAAGGCTAAAAGGAAATGGCATTTTAAAACTCTCATTCTATACCCAGAAAAATTATTATCCAAGAGTGAGGGCAAAGACTTCCAGCCTTGCAAAGATTCAGAAATTATCTCACATGCTCACATTCTGAAAAAAGTACCAAATGATTTCCTCCAGAAAATGACAACAAAAGATAAATAATGATGAAAGCCAACACAGAAACCTAACAAGTGAAGGTCTCAAGTGGACCTACATTCCACTAATTTATGTGGTGCCAATATGTAGGGTTACATGATTTTTTCCCATCAGTAAAGTAGTGTCAGAGAGGAGAAGAGAAAGATTACATTATGGCAAGGTTGACAGTTTACAAGCAGCAGGTGCTTGCATCACAGGAGCTCATGAGGTTCGAAGATGCTAGGAAGGGAGTGTTTGATGATATACCACCAAGTAGAAAAGAAAACTAAGTATGGAAGGAAATAAAATACTAACGAAGGGTCAATGGAAAAGAGAACAGAGAGGAATCAAGGACAGAAGGTGACTATGTTGGTGACGGTGTGTAGTATGAGTAAGAGGATGAAAGGGGCTTAGACACGCTCAGCTGAGAAAGAGACAGTGGGAGTTTGTACCCACAAACTCTACTTGGAGGCAAGTCATGCGTGTGGGAAACTGTTTTCCTCACCTGACAAAGCTGCACAAAGAAGTATCCATGGTTACAGAGTGATATACTGGAGGTTAAGTTTTAAATGCACACCATTACCGGGAGGGGACAAGGCCGAATGTGGCCCATTCATCAGGTAGTCTGATAAAGAGTTAAGATAAATGTCACTGGACTTGTAGAGGTCAAGGAATTATGAAGATTAAGTGACTAGTAGCTGTATTTCATGGCTCTTAACATCTCTTAGGATGTTGGCAGGAGTAGGGATGTGTAGAAAACTAGTAAGTCCAGAATCAGTGTCATTGATAAATACAGGGGAGTGCCTAGAAGTGAGAAGATGACATGATGAATAGAGTTAGAGAAGAGGTTGGGCAGAAAGGCATGAGCCCTCATGAGAGGAAAGACTTTGCACAGGAAAAAAAATATAATGGCTTAATGGCAGCAGTGAGGGCTAGGAGATTAACTAACAGCACTTACTAGCCATGTAGACACGAGGGGGGGAAATCGAATAGCCTCCATTTAAGCAGAAAGTCACTCAGAAGAAAATCAAGTTTGAAATAAGGCAAAAGGTAGAAGAAGTGTCTGCAAAGGGGTTAGAGATAAAAAGAGTGTTCGGTTGTAACAGAGCTATGTTCAAAGCCACAGGTTAAAGGTTTTAGAGGAATGTTTCCCCGTGAAAGAAGTCAGGGTGGAGGAAACACAGAGCTCTATGAAGGCAAGAAAATGGGAAAGGATAGAGAACTAAGCGGCTTGCATTAGTGTGGTGGTTGCTGGCAGGAATAAGAGGTGTGAAATGAACTGGCCTCAAGTTTGTGCTTTGAACTTGAACTTGTCTTGCTGCTGAAACTCCAGGTATGAGGGAGTCTCTATTTACTGGCTGTTTCAAAGTGTACCAAGTCAACTTTAAAATCAACAGATGATTCTCTTTCCCACTCACTCATCTTCACTTGCAGAGCTCCGCAACTCTCCGCAGCTCCTCCCACGCCATTGTTGGCTATGCAGCAGTAAATGCCATCATCACTGTCCTCCACACTCAGGATGGTGAGGAGCTGCCCATTCTCCCGAATGCTGTACCGGGTGTCAAAGAGCCTGCAGGTCACAGAGGAAAATGGGAGATTAATGTGTCATCTGTGATTTTTCCAGCTATGATTAATTGATCAAACTGATGACTTGTCAATGAGGAAGTAGAATGCACCACTGAGTCCTCCAAAGATTCTTTCAAAGGGTGATGTCTATTGATAAGATCAAATGTAAAGTTTACTTGATTCAGGAAAGTATATCATAACCAAGATTTATGTGTCTTCTCACCATAATTACTGGGAAGTAGTAGATGTTAATAAACATGCACACACATAAGTGTGATGAGCAGAAAGAGTTAAATGTTTGTGGACATAGCTAACAATTACTTGAATATTCAAATATTCATCCTTTCATTAAACAAATACTTATTGAGTGCTAACAAGTGCCAGGCACAGTTCTATTTACTTG
>NW_012140858.1:584072-586139 GCF_000956105.1 Propithecus coquereli | reverse complement strand
ATGTTATTATATTTAGTAATCAGAAAAAAATTTTGTCATACAATTTAATGGGACTCAATTCTGGAAAGCAAATGTGCAATTCACTATTCTATAAAACATTCAAGTTAATCTTTCGAAGAAATAATTTATGTCAGCTAATTTTTATTCTCAAATATGAAGCTTTCAAAGGAAGAAGTTATTAAATCCAATGCAGAAAAGAATTAAGTTTGGAATGCCAGTTATTTTATTATTTGAAACATTCATAGAATAATTAAAACTATGCTTATGTCCTTAGTAATCTTATGTTACAGATACAGAACAGAGGATTGTTTTTGCAGAAGAGACTACTGAGAAATGGCTGAATTTTTTTCTTTCAGGACATGTGCCATAACCAATTTGTTACTTGGACAGAAGAGAGCGTGAAATAAGGATTTTTTTCCTCCTACTTCAATGTGTAGGAGGGGAGTAGGGAGTTTGGTGGTATCTGTTAGGAATATTTGCAAAGACTTTATGACCTATTCATTTTTAATGTAGGCATTCATTGCCATTTAGAGTTGCTGTGATCCCGTATTACTGCAAAAATACAAGAAAGGCCTTGAAACTTGTTATAGGAAAATTTGTCACTTTGTCAAGTTTGTCACTTTGCCTGTTATCTAGAGCATACAACTCTCATTCCAGTCACAAACAGTGAATATCTACATTTAGATATAGCACTGGCCAAGTACCTCAATTGTGAGTTGTGTTGTCATACAGTTGCTGGCAAAAAGCTTAGCTTAGGGCTTGATATTCCTGCAACATAGTCAAAGAGAATGGTATCTATTCCTTCCATGGGTTCCCGAACAAGATCCCTATAGTAAACCTAAGGCACAGATAATGTCTTAGGTGAAGATTTTTGTTTAAAGCAAAAAACCCCTGACTTCTCAGTGACATAGATGTCTTAGTCATCTGTTGGGTGAGAGGTGAGGAGAAAGAACCCTTGTGGGAAATTGAATATAAACTAGGAATGAGTAGAATACTGATGTGGAGTCATGGATTCCCACTCTAAGGAAACATGATTTAGGGTGGAGCCATTTGTATTGACCAATCAGAACTGGCCACCTTGAAGCAGGTGCTGAAAGTATCTCGCTGTGGCAGCATTGAGGCCTTAGTTGATGGACCACAGGAGGTTGGGGAGGGAGCTTTTGGGGGAGGGGACAGGGTAGCTGGAGTAGTGATGGGGGCTGGGGAATCTTGAGGGTCTCATGAAGCAGCTCTTCCAAAGCAGTAAGGAAGCATTCCAAAATTTGAGCATTTGGGCTGGCTGCGCCAGAGTATACGAACATGAATGGGTGCGCTCTCCTAAGGAGAGGGTGGAAAAAAGAAGAGAAGAAAAGAAAACAGTATTTGGTGTAGAGCCAAGATCGAGAACATTAGTGCCAGAGAGAATGAGAAACATTCAAAAGAAAGGTAGTGCCACAAAGCCTTGAAATATTTGAGTGTGTTTCATCCTCAGAATCAAGCATTCATGATTTAGCAAACGAGAACAACCAACATCCTTACTTGGTTTTTTCACTACTCCACACGCTGAAGGAAAGCATGTGTACAGGCACACCCCCACCTGCTGATACACGGTAAGTGCCAAATTAGCCTTCCCACAGAGTCCCACAATCCCGACTGGCTTCCTATTCTAAGTAACTGAAGACTCCATTTATATTTAGGACCAAACAATAAAAGATCAACGTGAGAAAAACTATAAACATAAAAGGAAGGAATCAAAACAAAATCAACATTTATTCTGAAGGAAACAAAAATAAAGCAGGGAAAGAAAAAAATGTCTTTTTTTAAAAAAAATGCATTAGTGATATCCTTAGAGAAGCTTGAGTGAATATTGCAGCATAGAAGTAAAGTTTGCTATGAAAAAAAAAGTCATCAAAGAAAGAGTAATTCTTAGACATGAAAAATATGGTTTTTAAGATCAAAATACTCAGAATAACAGAATGGTCATACTAAAGATGACATTCATGATATGGAAGGAAAAGTTAAAGGAATCTCCAACAGAGTAGATTATCAAGACATGTAGAAAATATGAAGAGAAAAATGTGAAGTCAT
>NW_012140858.1:569249-570872 GCF_000956105.1 Propithecus coquereli | reverse complement strand
CTAGTCTGGGGGGCTTATCTTACTTCCCCATGTCAATAAGCCACAAAATAGCCCTCACTTTTCTATATCAGTTAAATCACTGTTTTGCTTTAAGAAATTTTCTTAAGCTCACTGAACTTCAGATCTTACATCTATAAAACGAGGAAATTTGTATTTTATAAATTCCAGAGGGTAACCTTTAATACAGCCAAGAGCTGTGGTTGCATTCATGTCAGAGATAAACTGCAAGGCAGCAGTGCACATTCTTACCAGAAAAAATGCAGAATACTTACTTGATGAGAATTTTATTTCTTGTCCAGGAAATCTCAGGCTGGGGATAGGATTCCACTGCACACATAAAAGTAGCCACTTCTTCGACTAAAGCATCCACTGTTTCAAGAGGAGTAGTGATGACAGGAGCTGAAAGGAAAAGAGAAATCAAAAGAGAACATTCTAGAATGTCGTTTACTAATCCTTCCTTAAGCAGTCAGATGCCATCACCTACCTGAATGAGAACTGTATCTCTTCAGAGCATAAATTTGCCACAAGAAAGGAAGATTTAATGTAGAGAATGTTGTTTTTACTTCCAAACTAGACATTTAAGAATCAAAAGAGAAGGCTCTCAGGGGAGTAGGACTTAGAATTTATTATATATGAGTAGAAGCAGATCCAGGTTTTGTGGAGCCCACTGCTAGAGCTCACTGAGCATCTTAGAAGGGGCTCTTGCATATGAGAGTCTCTGAAGCTTAAGCTACATCTGATTTACAGAGAATTCACATGTGCATATTAATAGAATAGAAAGAGACTCAATAATAAAAAGACAAAATGCAAATAAAAAAAATGGGCAGAGGATCTGAACAAACCTTTCTTCAAAGTATATAAGTGACCAAAAAGCACATGAAAAGATGCTAAACATCATTAGCCATTAAGGAAATGCAAATCAAAACCACAGGCTACTCCTCTTCACCCACAAAGATGGCTATAATCAAAAAGATAAATGTTCATGAGGATGTAGGGAGATTGGAACCCTGTGCATTGCTGGTGGGATGAAAAATGGTGCGGCTTTTGTGGAAAAGAGTATGGTGGTTCCTCAAAAAATTAAACAGAATGATAGTATGATCCCACAATTCCACTTCCAGGCATATATTCAAAGGAATTGAAAGTAGGGACTCAAACAGATACTCGTACACTCATGTTCATAGCAGTATTATTCACAAAAAACAAAAGATAGAAGCAACTTAAGTGTCCATAAATGAATTAATGGAAAAACAAAATGTGGTATATTGATACAATGATATATTATTTGACAATAAAAATAAATGAAGTACCGTATATGCTACAACAGGGATGAAGCTTGGAAACTATAAGCTAAGTGAAAGACGTCAGTCGCAAAAGACCACATATTATATAATTTCATTTACATGAAGTGTCCAGAATTGGCAAATCTATGGAGGCAGAAAATAATTAGTGGTTGCCTCGAACTAGGTGGGGTGGGGGAAGTAGAGGAATTAGGGGTGATGGCTAAGACTGCGGTCTCCAAGCCCCTGGCCACAGACCAGGACCAGTTAGGAACTGGGCCGCACAGCAGGAAGTGAATGGCAGGGAGCAAGCAGAGCTTCATCTGTATTTACAGCTGCTCCCCAT
>NW_012140858.1:564722-566729 GCF_000956105.1 Propithecus coquereli | reverse complement strand
TTTCCTGCACCCAAAGAATAACTTAACTTGAATGTTAGCTGCTTGATGAGAAGGACCTGATATTGCCCTTCCTTTGTATTTTATGGGCTCCAGCGCATGGCCATTAACTAACCAACTTTTGATTATTTGCTAATTGACATGACCAAATGATTGGGTTCACAAGGAAACAAGGTATATTCATTCCTTTCTGTTTCAGTAAAATTAGGGCTCAGACTTGGAAAATATTCATGTTTCTCTAACATTATGAATACAATGTTGTTTTTTTCAGTATGAGAAAACACTGGTGTTGGAAATTTTTTAAATCTTCCAAAGAGGACATTCAGTATTACCCACCATTTGGACTATCTTAGGGCCTGGAACATTTTAACTAAAGATATAATAAAGTAAAGGTTATTTCTTGCTATGATGCCTTTGTATCTTGTAAGTTCCGTTAATAATAATGCTCCATAACCACTTATTAATGCTGTATCATTAATTCTTTGCAACAGAAAAATGTCCTGGTCCTTGCCTTCAGGAATGGCACTGGAGCTGGGTGCAGTGGCTCATGCTTATAATTTCAGAACTTTGGGAGGCTGAGGTGGAAGGATTGTTTGAACCCAGGAGTTTGAGACCAGCCTGGGCAACATAGTGAGACCCCATCTCTACAAAAAATAAAAAGAAATTAACTGGGTGTGGTGGTGCATGCCTGTAGTCCCAGCTATGTGGGAGGCTGAGGCAGGAGTATTGTTTGAGCCCAGGAATTTGATGCTGCAATGAGCTATGATCCTGCCACTGCATTCTACCCTGGGCAACAGAGCAAGACCCAGTCTCAAAAAAAAAAAGAAAAAGGAATGGCACTGGGCACAGGCAGATAGAATTTCTGTTCAGCCTGTTAGAATTTCTGAAATTGCCTCTCCTGGGGGCATTCCTTTGGGTTAAAACATGGTCTCATAGGGACTCGTCTAAAACATGCACTTGACCCAGAAGTGATCATTACACCAATCATTGACAACTCTGAGCATAATACGTAAACTTATTTGTCAAGCATCAGTAGGCACTTCTTCATTTTATGAAGGCTCTGAGGCTCACAGAGACTACGTGTTTTCCCTAAAGATACACAGGAAGACACTGGGGACTAGGAAAAAGAAACTTGATCTCCACATTCTCTTTCAAGCCTTTAGTGCCCTTGTTTCACTTTCTTCATTATCCAACCTGTCCGCCATGGTATGCTGCTATATAATGTCAACTCCTTCACTCTCTAGTTCTTTAGCTGCACTGACCCTGGAAAGTGTCAATCCTCAATTAATCCAACCATCTGTCCTCGCAACCCTATGTTCGTATAGCACTGCAGGATAAAGCGGGACAACTGTTCTGGTCAGGTGCACCATAAAGAAAGCTGCAGTCCCAAGCCCCAGCTGGGTCCTCAGTGTGGCCCATATAATCCTCTCCTCTTCCTGAACGAGACCACTCCTCCCAGGTCCCCTTCCCACCCCTCACTTGTCACTCTCTCCCAATGACCTCAAGTCCTATTTTACTGAGAAGTTGCCTACTTCACCTTTGAAAATAAGGTAGAGTCTAAAGAAATCTTGACACTTCTACTCTTCTGTTCTTCGGGGTCCATAATATTTAAAGCAACTGTGTTTATCCAAACATGCAATGAGTAACCCTCTCAATGCACGTCAACATAAAACATTCACCCAGGACTTGGTGTCCTGGATTTCAATGACAGCTGTGCCGGTACTGACTTAGTCATATGTCAAATCTGTGAATCCTATCCCCGTATACATGCGTGTTAAAGGAGAAGGTTATTCAAATATACCTAAAGATAAATCACTTAAGACTCAAAAACTTCAAGATATGGTAGTAAATGGAGCAATTTTGAAAGTGGGGATTTGACAGGAGTTCTTTGTGCATATTAAACAAATCTAGTGCTGCTCACAAGAACTATACTTCTGCAGAATTTAGCATTCCATCATATACTTAATACTCTCTGATAAAACATTAAATATTATTGATGTATGTGCTTAA
>NW_012140858.1:561338-563807 GCF_000956105.1 Propithecus coquereli | reverse complement strand
GTGCACTAAATTCTTCTTTGGACCATCAAAATCAATTGTCCTGCTCCTTATAAGACTAGACTTTAGTAAATTTTAGAATTTAAGCCTGTCATTTTTATGTAACTGCATGGTTTAAGATAACACAAATAAGACTTAAGAGAATCCATAAGTACAAACATTCAGGTACTGCCTTGCCGGACATCCGTTGTGTGATCAGGAAGTATTAAAATAATATGAAGCCAATGTTAAGTCTTTCTGGCTATTATTAGCTGTTTGAAAAATCTAGATTCTCTTTTATCTGAAGATACTTTAAAGGATTAGTTGGAAATTAAACATTTAAATATGTTTAAAGATACCATTCTGCTCAAGTAAAATGGAAAAAGAGAAGCAACAAAAAAGCCAAAAAAAATATATGCAATAAGATTGGTTGGGAAGAAAACTGTATCTTATTTGTATGTGAACCTTGGACTTGTGGCTCCAGAATTTTTAGTGAACCACACATCTAAAGATGTGTTTCTTATCTACATACAGATACTACCTTCACTTATTTACACAATACACACTGTTTCAGTGCTTTGATAAACGAATTCAAAAAGAAAATAATTAATTTGAATGTGTCCTGAGATACAGAACTCTTTTTAATCTATTGCAACACATTTAGTTTGAAAACGCTTTACTTAGATTGATACCATTCAATCTGCTTTTTCATGTCCTTTTTAAAAAAGATTTCAGTGAAGCCCTCAGACACTTTGAGAATCACACATTTTCTAGTCTTCCTGGTTTGAAATACACTAGTCTCAGTTTCATCATACACTGGCCAGAAACCACATCACTGTGGACATTCTTGCTACTGCAACAGGTGTTTGTCAGTTTCTTAAGTTGCTTTCCTTTCCCCTGAGGTGGTGTTATTTCCGGTACATTCCAAAGGCTCTGAAAAAAAACTTTGCAGTCTCTTGCCAAGCCAAATCATGACTCCAGCCCCAAAGTTATTGAGAACCCGTTGTAATCAGGGTCTTATTATATAGGCCAATCGTGTGCGTCTTTCTGTATTTCTGATTTTTTAGTAACTAAAATGTTTATTAACAGTTTGGTAAAACTGAAACTGAAAATGGAAACGATTTTTGTTCAGAAGCAAACACTCTGGACGTCTGGGAGTGGAGTTGATTATATTCCTGGCAAACCTGATGTAAAAAGGTTTTCATCGTTCATTTAGACCACCCTGAAATTTGACATACGCCTAAACAAAACAGGACTTGATAACTTGCAGTCTACCTGCTAATGTTTCCTCTAGAAGTGAGGGCTCTGCATCACTGTATGGCTAAGCGTTTTAATGCAGAACTTAGAAGGGAAATATTAGTACAGAGCCCATCAGCTAACTGCTGATGTATATAGTTTCCTCCTCCCTCTCCACACATTCTACTCCTACTTCACTAAGTAAAACCCAAACCCACCATACTGTGAATCAGTCCTGATTGTAGCACATGCACACTTTAGAACTGCGACAAAGCAACAAGAAAACGAAATTGCTCAAACCAACCTTTTGGAAGTTTCTCGGTCCCGCTGAAGGCAACCAGAGTAAGGATGTGTACCAGTGGAATGTTGACGAGCTCTCTCATGATTAATCCAGGCTCACGTAGGAGAAAGTTCCTTCTGGACAATGCAAGGAGAATGCCTCCACCGTTTATATTTTAAAGCATAGTTTCTTACAAAAGGGTCTTCAGCTAATGACTGTTAGTGTCAGCAGCTCCGCAGGCTCTAAGTATAATCAGGAATTCTCAGACTTGGCTGTAATGATGGACACAGCCAACTGGTGCGTATCCACTTAGGCCAGTCATGCAAGTGTAGGGCTGGAGGAACAAGAGAAAGAAAATCCCTTTAGAATCCCTTTTAAGACAGTGGCAGAAGGACAATACCAGATGCCTTTCACTGTATTCCCTGGGATATAGATTTTCTGACCTTCTGATTCAGCCCCAAACCTCCCCTGCACTCAAACCAGAACCTGGGTCTCTCTCGTCTCCACTCCTCCCCATCTCTGACCCCACCCCCACATTCAACCCGTTCCAATTCCTACAGATTTCACCAACTAAATAGTCCCTGAATTTTTCCCTTCTTTTATTCAAACTATATCTTGCTCTTCCAATCTCCTCAGAATTCGTCTTCTCTGAATGACAGTCGTAGCCTCCTATAGCTTCTCCCTGTCTTGTGTCTTACCACATTCCAATCTCCTTTCAGATAACCCCACCCACTCAAAAGCCTTCCAGTGGCTTCTCATCACATAAAAATATGCTCAAAGCTTCCTAATAAGACATACGAGGCCTTATTGGAATCTGTCTGCTTTTTTAGCATCATCTTTAACAATCCATGCTTCTTATTATAATACTCAGCAACCTGCTCATGGTTCCCTGTATACAGCTTTCTTCACTCCAGGACTAGCTCATACTGTTCCTTCCCCTTGGAATACTATTCCCCTCCTCGCTACCTAGTTCACGC
>NW_012140858.1:542705-557264 GCF_000956105.1 Propithecus coquereli | reverse complement strand
ATCAGTGTGATCGTCCATTCCAGAAAACCTGGGAAGTCAAAAAGATGTCCTGGAATTGTATTTTTAAAAAATGCAAAATAACTGCACCATGAGCAAGTGGCATTAATTCCAGGTGGGCAAGACTGGGTAAACATTTGAAAATCAATTTATGTAACCCATCACATGAACAGGCTAAAGAATAAAAATCATATGAGCATATCAATAGATGCAGAGAAAGCATTTGATAAAATCCAACACCCATTCATGATAAAAATTCAGCAAACTAGGAAGAACAAGATTAGAAGGAATGGGATAGAATGAAATACTAGGGTAGATACTAGAGGTATATCCATGTTTTGGGGGATCTTAAAAGAAAATGTTCAGTGAATGAATGAGTTATATTGAAGACTTACTATATGCTGGACAATCAGCAATGAAGAATATAAACCAATGGATCTTAATGTCTGGTGAGGGAGTAAATATTAAACAATTCCACAAATAAGTAACGAAATTATACTTTGGAGAAATATACTCTACTGTGAAATTATGTAAAAAGTGAACTTCATCTATTCTGAGAACTCAAGAAATGCTTCTTTAAGAAAGTGCCACTGGAACTGAGTCCTACAAGAAATGAGTCAGTGGGCTGGGAGTGGACCATAACAAGTGGTAGGAGAAGAATGTGAAAATGCCTATGGGTGTGAAGGAATATGGTGATGTGATAAAAATGAAAAGAATGTCAGTGTCTTTGAGGTATAGAAAATGAGGGTAAAAACTACAGAATCAGGTAGGAGAAGCCATCCAGTTATCTTGTACATCTTAGTAAGAACTTCATTTTAAGAGCAATGAAAAACTATGTAGATTACAATTAAAGCTATAAAAATGAATAATATATCTTAAGGGGAGGGTGTAGAAGGAGAGGAGGCCCTAAAACTGAGTCAGGAAACATCCTGATAATGAGCTGGAAAGAGAGATTGCCATGGAGTGACTAGTGAGATAGAGAAAAACAATGTCATAAAAATTAAAAGAAGGAAAGAGAGCATTTCCAGGAGAGGGAGATTCCCAAGAGTATATTGAGTACTAATGAGAGATAAAATAGGAAAGAATTGAAAGATTTTTATTGAATTTACCAACAAACGACTGTTATGCCTTTGATAAAGGGAAGTCTCAGGAAATGATAGGAAATGAGGGGAGAAAACAGAGTGGTATAGATTGAAGAATGAATAGGAGGGAAAGGTGCCAAGAACACAGTTTGGGGAAAGGACAGTTTCTTCAAGAAATAGTGTTGGGAAAACTGGATATCTACATGCAGAAGAATGAAAGTGGACCCTTATACTATATTAAAAAATTAATTCAAAGTGATAAAAAAGCTTAAATGTAAGACCTGAAATTATAAAACTACAAGAAGAAAACACAGGGGAAAAGTTCCACAACATTGGTCTGGCCAATAATTTCTTGGATAGGATTCCAAAAGCACAGGCAACAAAAGCAAAAATAGACAAATGGGATTGCATCAAACCAAAAAAACTTCTGCACAGCAAAGGAAAAAAATCAACAGAGTGCCAGGACAACCTACAGAATGGGAGAAAATGTTTGCAAACCATACATTCGATAAGGGGCAAATACATATATATAAACATATAAGGAACTCGAACTACTCAATAAAACAAATAACCTTATTCAAAAATGGGCAAAAATTCTACATAGATATTTCTCACAAGAAGACATATGAATGGCCAACAAGCATATTTAAAAATGCTCAACATCTTTAATCATCAGTGAAATGCAAATTAAAACCACAATGAGCTAGGACCTCACACCTGTTAGAATGGCTATTATTAAAAAGACAAATAACAATATTTGTTGGCAAAGATGTGGAGAAAATGGAACTCTTGTACACTGTTGGTGGGAATGTAAATTAGTACAGACATTATGGAAAATAGTATGGGTGTTCCTCAAAAAACTAAAAAAATAGAATTACCATATGATACAGCAATTCCACTTCTGGGTATATCGTGAAAGAAACTGAAATTGGTATGTCAAGAGGTATATGTATTCCCATGTTTATTATAGCACTGTTCACAATAGCCAAGATATGGAAGCAACCTAAGTGACCATCAAAGGATGAATGGACAAAAGAAATGTGGTATATATACGCAATGAAATACTATATGACTTTAAAAAAAGAAGGAAATTCAATGTGGATGAACCTGAAATATACCATGCTAAGTGAAATAAGACAGGTACAGAAAGACAAATACCACATGATCTCACTTATATGTGGAACCTAAAAAAGTCAATCTCATAAAATAGAAAGTAGAAAGATGGTCATCAGAGGCTGGGGGTTAGGAAGGGATGTGGAAAGAGGAGATGTTGATTAAAGGGTATAAAGTTTTAGTTAGATGGGAAGAGTAAGTTTTAGTGATCTATTGCACTGCATGGTGACCACAGTTAATAATAATATATTGCATATTTTTAAATTGTGCGAAGAAGAGATTTTTAACATTCTCCCCACAAAAAATGTTAGTGAAGTGATGGGTAGGCTTGATTAAATCATTCTACTATATATATATATATATATACACACACACACACACACAAAGATAAAAATGTATACATCGATCAAAACATCACATTGTACCCCATAAATATACACAATTATCATTTATCAATAAATAAATAGTAGGAGATGAGGAAATGGAGATTGTATGCAACTACGATTATCTCAAGAAGAGTGACTATGAAGGGGAGGGGAATGTTAGGCAGCACTGGAGGAATAAATTGGTTGGAGACAGAATTTTTTAAAATTTATTTTGGAGGTGTGATATGTAGGATCCTGTGAAGAGAAAGAGGCTAAAGACACAGGAGAGAGAATAAGTAGTTCAAGGTCTCAGGGAAAGCAGGAGGAGCTAGGATCTTGAGCCAGAGTCTTGTAATACAAGATGATGAGGAAAGGACGAGTAGGAAAATTTGTAGGCAGGATGACAAAGAGTGTATTGAGTCCTCATCTGATGGCTTTTATTGTCTCTATAAAGTAGAAGATGAAGTCTGAGAAGATTTAAAACAGTCATTTCAGAGAGTAAAAGAAAACACAGATTGAGGTTGATGGCTATGAAGTTATTCTGATACATATATACCCTGGTGTGATATTTTATTTCTTCATCACTTCTCAGCTTCCCAAATGACAGATGTTGAATGGTTTGTTCTGGGGATTGGGGAAGGAAGGGCATTTGTAAGTGATATATTAGTCCAAGGAAGCAGTGTTCCAGAAGAGAGAAGGAAATGTAATACTAGAAAGCAAAGTGGATGTATTAAGAACAGAGATAGTCAATAAACAGGTGAGAACACTGGCAGGAAAAAGAAGGTAGGGAAATAAACAATGGGATCAAGGACTGTAAGGGAATGGTTCAGAGATGTGGGTGGGTTTAAGCCAGTTTAGGAGATAACACTGGGAACATTGCCCGTGCTCTGGGGCCATTTTGCTTAAATGGAGCTAAGCTCATTTCTCAGAGTGGTGATCAGATCTGAGGAAATTGCTACTGTACATGAAGGACAATGAGTTTGGTAATAGTGCCAATGGAGAGGAAAGGATGAATTTGAGACAAATATGGAAAGGAGAAGCAGAAGTATTTGGTCATAAAATCAAGATGAATGCCAGATTTCCAACTTGAAGTTGAAAATGGAGTATTTAATTACAAGTTAGCAGGAACTTCCAAAAGTTGCCTACTGAAATGGATCAATTTATATATGTCTTGTGTTGCTATCAGGGTCTCAAAAGGAAGTAGATGGCCCACTAAAGTAGAATTAGGAGAGATATACAAAGGTGCAAGATTTTGAGAAACCACAAAAATGAGTTTAGAACCTATTAGCCCCCAACAGTTGCTCTTCACTCTCTCTAGGCTTGCTGGTGGAATCTGGAGGCAGAGATGACTGTGTGAAGAGAGCTCAGATCTTTGATTGAGGAATTCAGTCCATGAGGATGCCTTTGATTTCTGGTAGGTTCTCACCATTTGCCAAACCCAAGAGGAAACTAGAGGACAAGAAAGCCCATTGAGTTCATAATGGTCAGTTTCCACAGGAACAGAGCAGGAGCAGAAGGATGAAGAATGGATCTTGGGAAAAATATAAGGTCACCTCAGCTGGCTTCTTTAAGGAGCTCCAGCCCTTCCTGGAGCACAAATGAGACACCAGATAGGAAAGGCATGTTGCGAAGCTATCCTGAGCAAAAAGAACAAAGCTGAAGGCATCATACTACCAGACTTCAAAATATACGACAAAGCTGTAGTAACCAAAACAGCATGGTACTGGCATGAAAACAGACAAAAAGACCAATGGAATAGAAGAGAGAACCCACAAACTAATACATGTATCTACAGACAACTGATTTTTTGGCAAAGACATCAAGAACACTCATTGGGAAAAGGATAGTCTCTTCAATAAATGGTGCTGGGAGAATCAGACATCCATATGCTGAAGAATGAACTAGACCCCCACCTCTTACCCTGTACCAAAATGAACCCAAATGGATCAAAGACCTAAATGTAAGATCCGAAACTATAAAAATAGTGGAATAAAATCAGGGGAAATGCCTCAGGACATTGGTCTGAGAAAAGATTTTATGAACAGGACCTCGAAAGCACAGGCAACAAAAGCAAAAACAAACAATGGTATTATATCAAACTAAAAAGCTTCTGCACAGCAAAGGAAACAATAAACAGAGAGAAAAAGCAATTGACAGAATGGGAGAAAATATTTTCAAACTATTCATACAACAATGGATTAATATCCTGAATATAAAAGGAACTCAAACATCTCAACAGCAAACAAACAACAACAACAAAAATAATCCAACTAAAAAAATTGGGAAATGAGCAAACATTTCTCAAAAAATAAAAAAATATATAAATGGCCAACAGGGATATAAAAAAATGCTCAACATCACCAGACATGAGGGAAACACAAATCAAAAACCACAAAGAGGTATCATCTCACCTCAGTTAGAATAGCTATTATCAAAAAGACAAAAAATAACAAATGCTGGCAAGGATGCAAAGGAAAGGGAATGCTTACACACTGTAGGTGGGAGTGTAAACTAGCATAGCCACTGTGGAGAACAGTATGGAGGTTCCAGAACTACCATATGATCCAAAAATCCCACTACTGGGCATTTATCCAAAGGAAAGGGAATCTGTATATTAAAGAGACATCTGCACCTTGATGTATATTGCGGCACTATTCACAGTCTCCAAGATCTGAAACCAAACTAGATTGTCCAACAACAAATGAACGGATAAAGAGAATGTGGTATATATACACAGTAGAATACTATTCAGCCATAAAAAAAGAACGAAATCCTGTCATTCACAGCAACCTGGATAGAACTAGAGGACATTATTTAAGGGAAATGAGCCAGGAACAGAAAGTTAAACACCACATGTTCCCACTCATATGTGGAAGCTAAAAAAAAGCTAATCCCACAGAAGTAAAAAATAGAACAGAGGATACTATAGCCTGGGAAGGGTAGGGGGGAAAGGGGAATAGGGAGAGATTTACTAAAGGATACAAAATTAGCTAGATAAGAGGAATAATTCTATTGTTCTAAGTACTGTAGGAAGACTATAGTTAACAATAATATATAGTTTTAAACAGGTAGAAGGAAGATATTGAATGTCCCAGCACAAAGAAATGATAAATGTTTCAGATGAAGGATATGCTATAATTACCCTGATCTGATCAATACACATTATATGTTTCAAAACATCACTATGTGCTCCATAACTGTATACAATTATTACATGTAAACTTAAAGAAGAAAACAACAAGAACACAAACAGAAAAGATAGGTATGCCAGCACTCCCATTTGTTGCAACAGTTACTTGTTGAATCATTCAATCAGCGTGTCATACCTTCACCCACCACTCTGCTTGTTCCAAAAGACTAACTACATTGCTTCTCTATCATACCACCCTTTGCCTCTTTAAAGTACATCTTCCATACATCAGTGTGTTACAGTGGCTTTTCCAGACTATGTGTCTACTTCTCTGACTTTTCCAGACTATGGAACAAAACTATTCTTGGAGACTTCTAACCAATTGGTCACATCCTTGAATTCAGCAGTTCTTCCCGGTTTACCCAACTCCACCAGCAGCATCAAATATCATTCTGAAAACTCTGAGGAAAATTCTAAGATGGCTATGATTCAAAGACCCTGAGGCTCACATCTGACTTAATAGCACTGAGGGAAAAAGCCCTCCACCCTGCCTGCTGAGGATGCTGATTTCATTAGCCACCTGCTAGAGAAAGCTGTGATACTGTTGTTATTTTTGCAGGCTTCATCTACCTTGACTCAATTTACTGCCACAGGCTGCCCAGACTCTCAATGCTGCTGCCAGAGAGATTTTCAAGTAATTTTAAAATGATGACAACTGCAGATGCCATTTTATGAACAAGCATTAATCATAAAAATATCTTTAACAAGGAAGACATTATCCTCTATATTGAAAATTTTAAAAAATTCATTATTTGATCTCTTTCTACGTTTCTGTGAGCTTTGGTAGAATTCAGTTCCCTGCACACTACAAAAGCCAAGAAAAACAAATACTTACTCTTCTGAACCCTAATAGCTGGGTGGTATGGATAAGAGGCTTAAGCTCAGACAATCAGTTGCCTTTGCTGAACTTTGAATCTGGGACAAACGATACAAAGAAGGGAATAGTTAGGATTCATTCCAGTAGTGCTCAGCGGCAGTAGTGCCAATAGCAGTGTGCCATCATGGCAGTGGTTTTAGCAGTATCCAGTATCCGGCGATGGCAGTGCCAGTGGCTGTACCCAGTGTCCAGCAGCAGAGCTGTGTCACCCTGACCAAGCTGTTCCTATGCTGAGATCTTGGTCACAGTACTAGACACCTGACTGCCTTTCATTCCTGTCTAGCTCTCTAGTGTTCCCAAGGATTCTATAAGCTACCCATTATCCTTCCAATAAATTTCTTTTGTCCTAAATTATCCAGACTTATTCTCTGTTCATTGCAACCATAAATGTCTATTTTTCAGACAAGAAAATTAAGGCCCTGAAAGGTTAAGAAATGTGCTCAAATCTTGTAACTAGTAAATGATAGAGGTAGATTTCTAATGCAGGTCTGACTTCTGGTATGAAATTTTCTCTTTAAACCACTACATCTACATTGCAGGTATATACTTCATCTTCTAGGTGGGTGTCCTAATGGCTAACCAAGCTTAAAGGTTAAACTAGTCAAGGTATGTGGTGATTTTATCTTCTTCTCTAATGTGTATAACTGAGAAATCAGGGAAATGGCAAACATGGTTATCAAGTGACTCTGGAAGGAGAATGGGATAGCAAATGCTAGCCAAAGATCACACCAGACATGGCTTGTCATATGTGGATGAGTTATCCAGACTTCTTTACAGGTTGGTGTGAACAATCTTGGCAAGCAGTCAGGCTTAGATGGTGATCCAATATGTACATATGTCTACTGATGAGGTCAGTTAGGGCTCTGGTGGGGCCTTACCTAATAACCTTGGGAAGGCAGATAAGCATGCCTCCTCCTCTCTGGAACTGACAGCAACTTCTTCGGTGAGCACAGCTTAGTATTCCTGAACTTCTAAGAGACTAGACAATTTGTGCAGGGTTTCATCCACGCCACAACCCCTTTCTAATTCCTGGGTGCCTAGTAAAAGAAAAAGCTCAGAACCTGCTGACTTTAAAGTTAACCTCACCCCCAGGAGTACTCCAGTTGTCTATGGAGATGAAGGAAGGGCAGGCAATGATAGCATTGGGAACTATTGACCCTAAAACATGAATATTTCACCATTTAATCACTGTCATTTATGTTCAGTCATAGCTTTTACCACCCACAGGATTGTGAATAGGAGATTTGATTACTAAATTTTATCTACTTAGCCTACTGTCATCAATATTTATTATGCCAGAGAAATTAGGCAAGGAAAAGAAATAAAAGGCATTCAAACTGGGAAAGAAAAAGTTAAATTGTCCCTGTTTTCAGGCTACATGATCTTATATATAGAAAACTCTAAAGACTTCACAAAAAATACTTAGAATAAATGAATTCAATAAAGTTGCAGGATATAAAATAAATACATAAAATTTAGCAGCATTTCCATACGCTAACAATGAACTATCCAAAAAAGAAATTAAGAAAACAATCCCATTTACAATAACTACAACAAATAATAAAATACTTAGGAATAAACTTAAACCAAGGAGGTGAAAGGCCTGTACACTGAACACTACAAAACATTGATGAAAGAAATTGTGCTAGATGATTTTGTCTAACTGCAGGCTAATGTAAGTGTTCTGAGCACATTTAAGGTAGCCTAGGCTAAGCTATGATGTTCAGTAGCTTAGGTTTTTTAAATGCATTTTTGACTTATGATATTTTCAATTTACAATGGGTTGATCAGGACATAGCTCCACTGTAAGTCAAGGAGCATCTATATCTGTCTATCTATCAACTTGTTGTGGGGAAGCTTTCATATGGCACAAAACCTAGAAGTTGTGTAAAGCTAAATTCATTTGATTACATAAAGTTTTAAAATATGCCAGGCAGAACATATTTGCCAAAAGTCAAATTTAAAAAAGCTATAATAATATACATCTCACTAGGTATCTTATTTGAATGTTCCCTAATATATAAAAATATTGGCCAATACTTTTTTTCTTAAAGATCTTTTCTAGTTAGCTTTTTTGTAGTTCTCTATCCTGTTTTTCTTGTTATTTTTTGTCATCTCCTTCATAAAATTTTTTTTCCCCATGAAGAATGTAAATGTTTGCTTTTCCTAAAGTTAAATCATTGGCACTACTGTTTCTGCTGTGTACACACTCTAAGAGTGGTTTTAATCATTTTATAGTATTAGATAACACCTATATGTATTAATATATGACTTCCATACCTATATCTCTGAATTAAATCTGTCTTCGGAAACCCCTATGTGCCTGTCTCACAAGCAACTGAAGCTCGACCATTGAGATGTAATATTAAATCAACCTTAAAAAATTTTCATGTTCAATTAGAATGAGATCAGAGAGGACTTTTAAACGTTGCTTTCTCTAACACTACAAGGAACTCTTTAAGATAAAATGCCATTTATAGGCTATCTTTCCATAATAGCTTTCCATTGTTCTCATTGAGCTAAAATACTTCTGTAAACCAACATGTCTCTGGATACTCCAAATTTCCCCCAAATTCTGATGAGGAAATGTTGGGGAATATGTGCTTCCTCCTATTGCCGAGTTTGATGAAATAGTGCCTGGCACATGTCATGTGTTGGATAAATATGGATTGTATATAAATGCAGAATTTTAAAAAGTTGACATGGCTCTAAATTGATCTGTAAAACATGGATTTTTAAAGTTAAAGTGCTCTTAGGGATAAGATAGCATCAAAGAGCTGATCCCATACAGTTAACTATATCTTCAAATAAGATGTCCTATCCATTTTTTGTTTCACTTTTTGCCCCTATTTCTATACAGAAGTGAGATGAAGTTATTATGGGGAGTTTTAGGAAATAGTTTGGAAAAGTATTGTAATTTTAGAGCTGGTAAAATCTGCTTCAAAACTTTTTCCCTGTCTCTCAAGACTAAATATCTACTGCCTAAAGGCCTAAATATCTACTGGCCAAAGAGTCTGTCTTAATTTAAATTAATTCAAGATAGTAGGTGCCCTAAATACCAGGGGAAATTAGGTCAATATGTCTAATACTAAACTCATCACTTCCCTGACACCTGGGAATATCTTAATCTCTCATTTCAATGAATGTTACCATTATGTACTCAGCCTCCCAAGCAATCAAGCTGACTCACCCCTAGCACCTTCTTTTTCCTTAACCCTATGTTTAATGAGTCCTATCAGTTTGACAGTCTGAAGACCTCTCTAATCTGTCCCTTTCTCACCACTGTCTCTCATCTCTGTTAAAGCCCTCATTAATTTATTATCTGTTTACTACAACAGCTCACTAATGGGTCTCCCTACAAATAATTTTCTACACTGATGTCAGAGAGCTCCTTCCCTTATATAAATCTGGCCACATGGTTGTCCTGTTTGGAATGCTTTATGACTCTCTGCAGTTTCTTGAATAAACTCCATACTCCAGCATGCCAAACCTCTGTTTTCCCCTCCTTCCTCTTCTCTGATCTTCCATTCTTCACACTCTTTGCTCTTGTCGTAACTGTGATTCCTTGAAATCACTATGCTCCTTCTGGCCTCCATGCCTTTGAATGTTTTTCTTTCTGCTGAAATGCCCCCTCCCTGTTTATTTTTAGCCAACTACCTATGTCCTTTAAGATTCCACCTGGTTTTCACATCCCTGAGAATTCTCTTGACGCCTCTGTCCAAGCAGATTAGAATGTCCTCTTCTTTGCTCTAATTGAAAACATCCACCCCGTATTCACCTCTTAACTCACAACACACTCTACAATAGAATTCTTATCTGTCCCTGTACCTCTCTCTCTGCAAGAATGTGGGCTTATTAAATGATTTTATGTCTTTTATCTCTGCATTTCATGTGATTAGCAGAGTTCCTGAGGTATTGTAGCACTAGGTACCTATTTTATGATGAAAGAGTGAATAAATGAAATCTCATCATCCTTTTTCCCTAGGAATATTAGGCCTTGGAGATGAACTCTTCTGATAAAGGAGTGAAATCCTTACAAGGGATTTCTTTGGCTGACTCTCTCGGATCTTATATTTTCCTTTTCTCTTGGAGTATTGTCAAGTCATGCAGAATTGTGTTCTGTTAAATCATACAGAATTGCATTTTGCAGCCTGAGGAAATGATTATTTGGAAGTACACTCAATTCTGGAGAGAGAAGGACTGTAGTTGCATAGTGCTAGATACTTGAAGTCTATGCTTTTGGAGAGAAGGAGATTATCTATGTTATTTGCCTGGCTCATTGGGGGATAAAATGGTGGGAAGGAATTCTGGGCATATTCTGTATACAAGAAAAGAGTGAATTTGATTCGGGCTTTCCCTGGCCTTTACCATTTGGGATCCTGAGGGTAGTGGTAAGCAACGTCCTTCCATGATTCCTCTTGTAATACAACTGGTACCTATGTGTCCTGAAAGCCTCCCTTCTGTATCCTCATCTCTTCTGCCTCCCTCAATCCTAAACATAATCTAGAATTTTCTAAGGTATTATAGAGAGACACAGAGTAGACTGAAAAACCACCATCTGAGCCCCTACTAGGATGACAAACTCATCTGTTTCTGTCTGTCTCCTTCCTCCCTCTTTATTATAATAACTGGAGTGTTCTACACTCTTACCGCAGATGCATCAAAAATGTTAGATATGTTTTTGGGGCATTGTGGAAAAAATAGGAAAACACTGAATTAGGTCACCTCCAAAGGAAACATCTCAACTTATGAGCTTTATTTCTCAGTTTAGTCCAAGCCATCATCACTGTTTATACATCCTGGCCATGGCTGAGAGCTGTTCAATTCAATTCAGTTCAGCAGACCATTGCTAGGCCCTATGCCAGTCCCTGGAATCCAAAAGAAACATTGACAACTGCATCCATTAGGCCATGTGGCCATGTGAGGAGAGGAGTTCTTGGCAAGGCCTGAAGCACTGCAGAAAGAGGAGAGCAATCCACGCCAAGCCTGCCCTAACAGTGGTGGAGTGTGGTAGGCAGCTTCTACAACTGCCCCAACGTGGAATCCCCTTGAGTATGAACTGGGCTTAAGGATTCCCTTCTAATGAACAGAACACAAAAGAAGTACTAGTATGTCACTTCTGAGATTAGGTTATAAAAAGACTGCTGCTTCCATTGGGGGTGTTAGAATGATAGGACTTGGTGAAGCAGAAAGAGGAATAAAAAATTATGTAAAGATTTTTGGTTCGAATAACTGGATGAAAATGGTGTCATTTACTAAGAGGTAGAAGATTAGATAACAACAACAGAAAAAAGAGTTTAAAGAGGAAAAGGTTCTTAATCATGATTTTTGGATTCAGATGTTAAGTTTGAGATGTCTACTTGACATCCAAATCAAAATGTCTGGTAAGCAGGTCGGATTCAGGTCTGTAGCCCAGAAAGGCAGTTTGGGCTTGTGTATAAAGGTGGGTGTTTTCAGCAGGTTGATATTTAACCATGGGGCAGTATATTGTCCTAAAAGAGGACAGAAGGAGCAAAAATAGGGGCCCAGGATTCAGCTTTTAGTAACAATAATTTTTAGAGGCTGTATGAGGAAGAAGAACAAGTTAGTAAAGCACAAGAGAATGAGAAATAACTTCCAGAGAAGTTGGAGGAAATCCAGGTGTGTGTTCTTGTGGAAAGGGGAAGGAAGTTTCTCAAGAGGGAGGGAGTGGTCAACTTGATCAAATGCTGCTGAGAGGGCGAGGGAATTTAGAAATGGGAAGTGTCCATCTGATTTGGCCAGATGGTGACCTTGACAGGAATAGTTCGTACTTGCAAACTTAAGGGTTAACATGAGCACAAAAAACAAATGGTTATAGATAACATTTCATGTGACAGGTCCTTAGGAGATCTGTGCATCTATTAATTTCAGTTTGATTTAATTTGATTTACAGAATACTCATTTTAGAAAATGAAAGGATAATATATTTGAACTCTTAATACCGTATTTAAAGTAGCTTTGCAAATTGTTTCCAAGAATAACTGGCCCTCTTTCTGGCCAGGGGATTGAAAGATCAGAAAACAAATACAATCAGCTCTTCCTTCTCCTTACCTAGCAATAATTGTTAGTTGCCCACACAGTATTGAAAATGCTTCTTGATATGATTGAATTCAATAGGGATATCTTCTAGCATTGCCTATAAATAGTGAAGTACACTTATAGTGACTATGCTGGGTAAATAAGGGTTCAGAAATATGTAATACGAATGTCAAGACTACCTGGAAAGGAAGTCCCAGTTTTCAAAAATATACCACCTCAGGGAAAGAGAAGCCTTCAGTTTAGCCCCTCAGCAGCTCAGCAGCACAAAATGATGCTAGGAAAAATTAGCTGCACAACTGAATCAGTATGACGTGGTCAACTTATTCATCGTCTATTTTTACAACAATCTCTTAGAGCTGATGCAAGGTTAATAAATGTGGTCTGTGCATAACTCTGACGCTCTCAGGAGATTTAATTTAATAAAAATATAAACCCACAGATAAGACTTAGTTTTGTAATGTCCTGATAATCACCAGGATTAGGAAAGGCAAACCAACCATACTTCTGGCTCTTTTTCAAAGCCTGGGTATGTGGCCCATGGACAAGACTAGAGGTTGCTTTCGATAGCCAGGGCAGGGGCCAGATGGAACTGTGTTGACTGGGGGAAGTCATAGTGATTTTGAGCTGTGATTTACATACGCCTGTATGTATTATTACAATATGTACCTAAAAAGACATTTTCTGTGGTTTTCTATCTCTGTGAGTGAAGCAACTTTGAGAAGTTTCTTTGGCAATAGCCTAATGAAACAGTTGTTGGTTGTCCCCCTCTGGATTAGGAAATATTTGGACACTGCAATAAACTGATAGGATTTTGAGGCACTCTTTGTTCTCTCACACTTTCTTTTAAAAAATCTTTTTCTGATTACAGCTGTTCATTGTAAAAAAAAAAAAAAAATTAGAAGAGGAAAACAACCATAAAACATTGAGAACAACAAAAAGAACAATCACTTCACAGTGATGCCAAGACTTAGAAAACAAATATTATTACCATGTTTGCACATTTCTCATCTTCCCTAATATTATATAGACATAGAAAATGTTAAATAAAATTTGATGTATATTGCAAATGATGTGTACTTTTTTACCATCATTTGACTATTATAAATTTTATTCTAATATATATACTATAATCTGTGTAGTCATTCACCCATTTTAATTATTTCTAATTTCTAACTATGAGGAATAAAATGTCAGCATCTATTCATTTTTTATGTGATTCTCTAATTACAGCATTAAAGTAAATATAGAAATGGAATTACTGAGTCAAAGTCTGTGAATATTTATTAGGTCCTTGATCTATGTTTCCAAATTTCCTTCCAGATATTTTCACCAATGTGCATTCTAGCAGGACATTCTCATTTTAAAACTATCTTTGATAAATTTATAGTTAAAAATGTATTTTGTGTTATTTTGTTGTTAATATGAAATTTAACCTTTTCTTTTTTTGAGACAGAGTCTTACTCCATTGCCCTGAGTAGAGTGCCATAGCATCAGCCTAGCTCACAGCAACCTCAAACTCCTGGGCTCAAGCGATCCTCCTGCCTCAGCCTCCCAAGGAGCTGGGATGACAGGCACACACCATGATGCCTGGCGAATTTTTTTTTAATATTTTTAGTAGAGATGAGGTCTTGCTCTTGCTCAGGTTGGTCTCGAGCTCCTGAGCTCAAGCGATCCTCCCACCTTGGCTTACCAGAGTGCTAGGATTACAGGTGTGAGCCACAGCGCCTGGCTAAAATTTAACCTTCTGTAACATGTATCTGCCATTAATACTTCTTTTGCAAATTATATGAGTTTGTTCTTAGTCTATTTCTCCACTAGCATGTTTTTCTTATTTAATTTATAAGATTTCTATACATTAAGAACTTTTAGTATTAT
>NW_012140858.1:539137-542355 GCF_000956105.1 Propithecus coquereli | reverse complement strand
TTTTAAAAAAAAAAAGAATAGATTTAGTGAGCACACAAATCATGATTATTCTGATTAGTTTTGCTGAAAAGAAAGTCCATCTGGGAGAGAGTCTGAATGAAATCATGTTTTGAATATTTAGGGAATAAAACAGACACCATCTTGTCTTAGCAGTCATGTGCTGAGTGAGTAATGCTGGTATTCTTTTACAAGATTGTTTTAGTATAAAACTGTAGTAAACTGTGCTGGTAAGTGTTTCCCCACTACGAGCATGGAAACGAGACTTACTCATAATATTTATTTCTTCTCCAGAGTGCCTTTGCAGACCTGAAACATCTGAACTAACAAAAGGCCTCCAATTTATAATATAACACAGCTGCTCTGAGGATTGCGTGCGGGCATGTGTGTGTGCATGATAGGAGGGGATTTCCTTGTATTTATTCATTTAGGTGCCCTCTGGAGAAGGGACAAGTTCAGTACAACTGGAATTCTAAGTGTCTTTTACTGGGCATTTGTTATATGTAAAACGTTGGCTCATGGCTAAAGTATCTTCCAGGCAGCATGCAGCCGAGAGCCATAAAAGACAAGATTGTATATTGTTTAGGAACAGTGATGCTAATGGATAGCATTTTTGCAGTGAACAATTAGTTTTTCTCTCAATGCAGAACAGTGCATGTATTATAAGGAAGTGGGAATTATACAGAAACCATTATCAAAAGATATGTTTCTATAGTTGGTCTCTATTAGTAATTATTTATATTCAGTGAGTTCACCTCTAACACATGTACTTGGCTTTTAACAAAGCAGAAACAAAAAAGCTCTCAGCTCCATAATTCAGTTCTTTCTTTATGCTTCACTTTTGTCCTTCTGAATTTGTCAAACAAAGCATGAAAGATCTTAAATGTTACCAATTTAGTAAAAATCTAGAGGTTCTTGATGATCAAAATATAAATTTATCAAATACCAGAATCCTATTTGTATCATGCTTTAGTTCAAATTCAAAATGTTATAGATCAGCTCTAGTATAATGCCTGGCACATATTGGTCACTCAATAAATATTGAATGAATGAGCCAGGGACTAAAAGTCTTAACCATGAAAGTTTTACCCTATAACATAATATACAGTTATTAAATAAAGTGTTTTGCCCTATAATATTTATCAATAAAGCCTTTAAAACAATATAAAACAAATGAATACAACAATCATGACCTCTTTTCTATAGAATTGTGTATAGTTATTACATTCTAATTTTTTCTTTTCTAAATTTTATAGGATTTCCACTTTGAACATTGTTGTCCACAATTCACTGTTACAGAGATATCCTTCCCAAGAACTTGGAAATAAGAGTAATACAGTTGCCACCAGAGTTAAGTTCTGAAGTCTATGCATAACAGATCAGCACACAGACACAAAACAACATGAAAAGAAGATAAAATGGATTTCAGGTTGGGAAGGCTTGTGTATAACCTGTTTTAATATATTCACCTAATTAAAGAATTTTGTGATCAAAAGGTGGTTCTGCTAAACCATGGAAATATAAATATTTTCAGAGGTTAGTATTTCCATCCTAGTAATGTCTCAGGAAAAGAAAGTTTTAGCAATTAGGCTTTCAATTTTTCTTAGAATTCTCTATTAATAAGATATCAACAGCTAACTCCGCTTAGGCACTTAATCTGTGCCAGTCACTGTTTGAGATATTTTACCTCTATTAAATCCTCATTAGAATGCAGTGAGGACTATCACTGTCCTCATTTTACAGATAAGGGAACTAATTTTGTAATTTGCAAGCTCACATCGTTACTAACAAGCAGAGCCAGGATTCAATCCATGAAGCCTGAATCCGGCACCTGTGCCGTTAGCCACTACCTTGTGCATTCGTTTATTCATTCAATAAACATGTACTGAATGCTTGCAGATGTACCAGGCACAGTGCTAGGTGCTGAAAATGCAGTAGAGCTAAAAACAAAAACAAAACAAAACAAACAAAAATACCTACAACAAAACATGCTGCCTGTTCTCCTGGAGCTTACAGTCTAGAGGTAGACAAAACTTAAAGCAACAAAAAGATAAACTACAAATTGAGGTAAGTGCTATCAAGAGAAATTATAGAGTGCTCTGGAGCAGCGGTCCCCAACCTTTTTGGCACCAGGGACGGGCTTCACGGAAGACAATGCTTCCACAGATGGGAGGGTCTCAGAGTGACCCAAGCGCACCACATTCATTGTGCAGTCAAATCTCTCTGCCAATAACAATCTACACTCGCAGCGGCTCCCCAGCGCCAGCACCACCACCCCAGCTCCACCCCAGATCAGGCACCAGGCTCTCACAGGGAGCGTGCAACCTAGATCCCTCCATACAGTACGGTTTGGGCTCCTATGAGAATCCAATGCCTCCCCTAATATGACAGGAGGCGGAGCCCAGGCGGTGATGCCAGTGATGAGGAGATGGCAAGTATAGATGAAGCCTTGATCACTCACTGGCTGTCCACCTCCCGCCATGTGGGGGCTGGATGAGGGGAGCTGGGAGGGTAAGGAGCCGGGCAGGGGATGAGGGGGTAACAGGCCACAGACCGGCACCGTCCTGTGGCCAGGTGGTTGGGGACTGCAGCTCTGGAGTACATAATGGGGGGGACCCTTTCTTAGATAAGAAGACCAGAAATAGTCTCTCTAAGAAAGTGATAACTAAGCTAAGATTAAATGGATTAGTAAAAGTAAGTGGAAAATAGGGAAAGAATGTACTAGGCTTTGGAAAGAATATGGCAAAGTGTTTCTAATCCCTTTGACAAGATCTCACAGGGAGATGAATATATCTATTGTAGGCCAATGTCATGAAAAATACATTTCTCTGTGTCCGCTTGTTCTGACTTCATACTTACTAAAATCTTATTATAAATTGGCTTCACATATAGTTTGACAATAAGAGGAGAATGTGCTGATTGTGCAGACTTTTAATATATTATTAAGAGAGTCCTTTTCCCTTATAAATTAATAAATTCACATTTATACCAGTCTCCAGTACATGCTTTTCTCGTTACCAAGTTTATTAACTTCAGACTCTGAGCCTTCAAAGGAGAAGACCAGATTCTCGAATAGAAGGACGTAGCTTCCAAGTTGAGTGCCTGCCCAGATCCAACCTGCCTATCTTTTGAAAATTCAAATGCTTGTATCTGATCTCTCTCATTTGTGAAGTTTTATAAATACTATATTTGGTAAAGTGGAAAAAAACATGAATGCTTTT
>NW_012140858.1:523572-525397 GCF_000956105.1 Propithecus coquereli | reverse complement strand
CTATTTTTTTTTCCAATCAGAAATGCTGATGGAAAGCACAGGTGAGACAATGTGGCTATCACTATCCACACTATAATCAAAGACATTGGGAGAAACAGGAATATAATACTCAGAAGCTCTTAAGCACAGAGATTTAATTTTATCATTCATTTATGTAACTCGAATAATTTCCTCATAACTTTATTTTTAGCCTGCAACAAAAATTCCTCCCCAATTCCTCTTCAGACCTTTCCTTAAAGTGGAATTAAGTAGAGCACACGTGACTCAGTTTTAATTATTGCTTATTTTACTTGGATATGTTCTGTTCTCATTAAAATATAATTATTGTAGAAATCATAGCCCCATTACTAGGAAAATTGAGAGTGTCATATGTGCTATTGAGCTTTTTGGCAAAACTTTAATTCTGTTAGGTCAAATTCTCATTGTGTTCTTTGCTTTTGTTGCAACAAGAATGGAAAGCATTCCACAGTTTGGTTGATTTCTTTTTCCTTTTGTGTGTCTTTTCATAAGTCTCAATGAAAAATGTCTTTTTAATTTACCTATTCATCTTGTTTTATGCCTATTAACCAAGCTTGAAGCCTTTTGCTTTCGAAGGGGTTCAAAACGTGTCACCCCCAAATTTGTTGCTTTGGCATATTGATTATTTTGAGCTGAAGGCACTTGAGAAACAGCAGATTCCGGAAGAGCTCTCTGTTCTTCCCCTTTTACCTACAGGCACATCATAAAATTTCCCTTGAGAACGATGCCCTCCTTGTACCAGGAAGAGAAGAACATTCTTATCACCAGAGACTGGGAGTCAACACCAAAATGAATCTTTATGAACAAATCCACTAAAATAATCCTTATCTTCCATGTTTTCTCCATGTATTTCCTAGTCACTATCCCACAATCTACTGCCCTTAGCCCAAGCCCCTTTGTCTTGTCACATTCCCATAATTTATTGTTCTTCATTTAAAAAGACATATAAATTTTCAGGCCTAATAGCTTTTTCAGGTCTTTGTTTTCCTCAGGAAGTCTCCCACCTGTATGTAAAAAATTAAAACTTGTATGCTTTTCTCCTGTTAATCTGTTTCACGTTAGTTTAATTCTCAGGCCCAGTCACAGAACCTAAGAAGTTTGGAGCAAGTTTTCCCTTTCCTACACTGCTCAAACGCAGTGTGTTATGGTTTCTATTGTTATGGTTACTTTCTACTTTGGTCTTGAGGTCTCTCTGTTTTGCAAGTAGCCATAAGCTAAGAGAGACACTCTCTAGGAAGGCCCTGGTGGGTGTTAAGTTAGATTCAGGGGGTCCATCAATGAGGAAGTGAAACAAAAATGCATGAAACAGAAGAAATATATTACTCACAGGTCCCAGGCAGGTTAGAGGTGCCAACGTGGGGCCCACAGGAAATCCGTGGGCAGCAGGGAGCTCCACCAGTGGGTAGGGAATGAGAGAGAGGGTGCTCACGGCACGCGAGAGAGAACCTGTGGGCCTACGCTGTTATTAAGGTCCGCGTGTGTTTCCCGCAGGGGTTGTGAATTAGCTCCTGTAAAGAAAACACACGTGAAGGGAATAGCTTATTTACATCGCTCTAGTGTTGACCAGTAGGTTCTATTATGGTCAGTGCCTGTGGGATGTGTTGGTTTTTAGATCAGCGAGACGAGGAACAAGTGGGCTATTATGCAAACAACCACAGAGGGAGGGGATGTTTTAACTAGGCCACAGGTGATGGAGTACAGTGGGGTTCCAAATAACTTATGTCAGGCCTAAAGATGGATGCTGAGGCAGCAACTATATTAAACAAATTTATGACACAGTGCATTTCCACCTCTGAATTTTCCCCTG
>NW_012140858.1:522630-523522 GCF_000956105.1 Propithecus coquereli | reverse complement strand
AGAATTTGCTGGGGGAAATGCCAGAGGAAAGAGACCTACACAGAGAAAGTACTTTGACAACTGTAGAGTCTCCTTGGATCTTTACAACCAAGTAATGACCTAATGTGAGCGTGAGTAAACTACTCAATGCCAGGGAAAGAACCAAGAGAATGAAGTAAGGGGAATGATTTCTACAATTCAAAAAGGGTTGGGAATAGTTCATCTTCCCACCAGCCTGAGTGGAAAGACATAATATAAGGGGTTTGGGGTAGAATCATTAAAAGCAGTAAGGCCAAATTCTTCTAGGAATAAGAAAGGCTTTAGACACAGACTAATAAATTAATTCCAAGTAACCTGACTATATCCCAGAGCAAAACCCAAAAATATTTAAAGGAATACAAAAAAACATCAAGCACCCAACAATGTCTAGCATCCAATCAGATATTACCAGGAATGCAAAGAAGCAGGAAAATATGACCATAACTAGGAGAAATATCAATCTGTGGAAAGAGAGCCACAAATAATACTTATAGAACGATAGACAAGGACATTAAAACAGTTATTATAGATATGTTCCACATATTCAAGTACATAGAGGACAGTACAAGTGTGAGGAGGAAGAAATGGAAAGTGATAGACTTTTCAAAGTACTCAGGATTATGGCTATAGATATTGGAAGGTGTTTAAAACCCAATCTACATTTAAAACCCAATCTTAATGTTTTTTAAAAAACAAAATTTATTATCTCACATAATAATAAGGCCTTCTGTGGGTGATCAATTTAGTAGTTGACAAAGACACAGATTCTTTCCCCTTTCCCGTTTATCATCCTCTGTGGGTGCTAACTTTCCACGTAGATACAAAATAACTTCAGCAGCTTCAGGCCTCACATTCTTACAAACCAACATCTAGC
>NW_012140858.1:521289-522580 GCF_000956105.1 Propithecus coquereli | reverse complement strand
AGATTGCTTTAGTCAAAGGACCAACTGACTCGAAATGAGGATAACTGGATTCCAGCTATCATAGAGCACTATGGGCCAGGTATGAATTATGGCTGTGCAAACTAATCCCTTGATATCACAAATGTAATTCTTGCCAAATGGGTTACATTACCTTTGCCATCTCAACGCAGCCTCTCCTTCTTAGTAGAGGAATCCCGTGTTTTCTATAGGCCATACCTGCAGAGAGGCAAAAATAGGACAAGTTGCCAAGGAATATGCAAAATTTGTTGCTTTCAACTCCATTATCTCACGTGGCAACAGGCCTTCTGCGGAATCTATCACATATATTGGAAGTCCCCAGGGTGGGTGAGTGGGTGGGGGGTTATATTTGAATTCACAACTGAGTCTCCTCTCCTATCCCCATTTCTGCTATTATCTTACTTCAATGCTTTTCAATGAAGCATCCTGCCAAGCCTCAGCTGTAAGAGCTCTTCATTGTCACTTCTTCTACTGCTTCCTGTAATAATGTCACTGGGTCTGCCAAAAGGGCTGTCTTCTAATATTCCCTAACCTTTCAAAACAACCTCCTCACTGCAGTTGCCTAGATGCTGTCTCTGGGCACCGCAGCCATAGGACGACACGCAATACTGCATCACATCCTCTTACAGAATTTGAGATAAAATCAGCACTTTAAGTTTTTATTTGCAGGCCTCTCTCTCTGGCATACTTGTGGAAATAAAACCACAAATTTAGATATATTTTGCTCTGTGGGTTTGAATCCTGGCTGTCTTACCTTAGGCAAGTAATTTAATCTCTCTCTTTCCTCCTTTCTAAAATGTTGTAATAATAATAATAATAATGTCTACCTCATGTAGATGTTTTGATGAATAAATACACCTATCCCTTGCTTAAAGAGTTTAAATTATTCCTGAAAATTCTGTCATTAAGTGGTCATAATTTTTAAAAATCCACTAATTTCAATGGGAAATATTCTATTCCAATTAGGAAGCTCCCTAAATATTGAGCGCATAGAGATATTCAACATTCTCCTTAACAGCATTTATACTATGGAATTCATACCCCATAAATTCACCATACGTGATGCTATGGACCTGCGGTTAGACTATAGTTTGAAGGAAGCCATTGATAAAAGGTAAGAAACATTATGAGGAAAATGTTTAAAGCTACTAAAAAGATCACACTTTTCAGCAACTTTAGAAGTATTTATTAACTGAAATATTAATAGATATACTGACCAATATACTAATTGGAAAGTATACTAAGTCTAATTTGAGTTTAAAAAAAGAAACAG
>NW_012140858.1:519830-521239 GCF_000956105.1 Propithecus coquereli | reverse complement strand
CCCTGTCAAAGCTGCACTGCAAAAGAGCAGAACAGAATTTGTCTCTCTTGCCTCACTGGGGAGAAGTTTTCTCCCAAATTAGAAAAACTTGCAAAAGATGCTGGACTATATACGCCCAGATTCTACTCCCAAATTCATTAATTGGATTACAGTGCTTCTTCTTCCCTAGATGGAAATGATAACAGGGTCAGAAACTGACCAGAAACTGACCAGAAATCTTGTGCAAATACAGTTCACACGTAAACATCAGGAATGAGGTAGAACCATTTTACATACCTAACAGAATTTAAGGGTGAATATTTGTTACAGGATTTGCAACTGGCTACTAACTATAGTGCACAACAAACTTACATAAACTAGTAAGAAAAAAAAGAAATTCCAATAAAAAAAATTGAGCAAAGGACTTGAAAATTCATAGAATTACAAATGCCTGATAAAATGATATGAAAATTCTCAAACTCGCCAGTATTCAAAGAAATACAAATAATAAACGTTACTGTATGTATGAAATTTCTTAGGGTTATTGCACCTTGGGAAATGAAGAGAGAAAAACAAGGTCCATTTGCTAACATGTAGCTAGGGCTGAGATAACAAAGGAAAAGTAACAAGTTTGTACTGATCAGCTACTGGTTACTATGAGAATGTCTTAATTTCTAATGTTATTAAGCTTTAGCTCATCAACAAAGTTAAATTAAAAGCACCAACCAATAAGAATTTGTTCCCTGTTTCTAATTAGCAAATTGTAGCAGAATGTTAGTCAATGAGAAGCAGTTAATGCACCATGCTCCTAACCCAAGCCCTAAGTTGCTTTGCTGCAGTCCACATGGTGGATGCCATGACTATAAGACAATTGGTCAGGGCTAGAAAGACAGGCAACGTGGTGGAGGAGTGGTAATATGGAGCAGGTAGAAAGTGGGGCTGGTGTGGTGAAGGGGTCGGTGCCCTTGGATGTAGACACAGTTTATGCAAATAATGTAATTAGATAGAACATAACTCCATGACTCCTTTGCTAGCCACATTTATCCCAAGGAGAATGCCCTGATTTGAATTTCTTTGGATGACACAGAGACTAACTATAATGCCATCGTTTGCCTCTAAAATTGGAAAATTATATTATCTGAGGATAAATATTGCTATTGATGACAGTGAAACTGACAATCTCATACACAGATGGAGATTGTATAAATTATTAATAGAAATTTTTATCAAGAGCTTCATAAAGACAATACTTGTGTACCAAGTAATCCCACATTCAGGACCCTATCTAATGTAGAGATATAAAAGAGCTTCACATCTTTGTTATATATAGTAGCCAATAAAACATAATAGCAAAAAAAAGAAACAAGTAGAAATGATCTAACATCCCCATGAGGAAAAGACAATACTTGTGTACCAAGTAATCACACATT
>NW_012140858.1:504278-505525 GCF_000956105.1 Propithecus coquereli | reverse complement strand
CAACCATAGATAACTGCTGTTAGCATTTGGATACAATTCTCATCATTGAAATATGCAGAAATGTATGTTTATTTAGTGTATATATTTGATCTTAAGATCTAAAGACACAGCTTACATTCATGCTATAACACGAGTGCCATATCCATATCAATAAATATTTAAAGAAATTTTATTTACAAATACATTTTTTAGAAGTACAGTACTATTTATATATTATACTGTGCAGGCCAAAACAATCTATTCAGACGAACATAATTCTCATCTCTCCACTGAGCATTTTTATTTCTCTAGATTAATTTTTACTTCTTAAAAGAAGAAAAACAAGAAAACAAGACTCCAAAACAAGAAAAAAAATTCTAGTTGATTTGGGAGTTGCCTTGTATTTTGATCCATCACAATGCATCGGAGTAAGAATAAACCGCATAATCTCCATAAAAAAAACCTGGGGCATTACTGATTTAAAGTTTGAAACATTTTTAAAATTGTGAATTAGAATTAAAATGCTGTATGAAAAAAAGGTATGGTTAAGTGTGTGCATTTACCATCAAATATTTCAATCCATGTAGTCAAGAAGTGAGGCTAAGGGATACTTCCCTTGACCTCACACACTTGCCCCTGTAAATGACCTCACCAAGACAGATGGGAAGAATGCATGGTTCATTTTTCCTCTTCCTCATGCAGCAAATTACGACCGAGATGTGCCAAAGCATTATTTTGCATAGGACGGTTCCCAGAGCAAACAAGGTATATTTCCTGTGCTCCAGGAGTGTACAGTCCAGCAGGACAGGAAGAGAAGTAAATAACTTGCTGTGTTAGGTGCTATACAGCTATAAGCTAGCGTTATTACCAGGTTCTTAAGATGCTCACCTGAGCAAGCTTTGTTTCTTAGGGAAGCTTTCACCCATAAGATACTTAAGCCAAAAGCTAAAGGGCAAAGAAAAAGAATCAGGCAAGGAGAGGAGAAAGAACATTTCGAGCAGAGGAAAGAGCATGCAACAGCTTACCTTCTTCTGTGAAAGCAAAGTAATTCACGGGGGCCAAAGGGTGAGGGTGGAGGGGCAGGGCCCAAAGGGAAGCACAGGTGAGGCTATAAAAGGCATTGTAAGCCATAGCAGGGAGTTTGAACTTTATCATACAAGAAAATTTTACCTTTACAAAGTCTACTCTGGCGAGTACGTGAAAAATGGATTAGTGTAGAAAATGCTGGATGAAAAGAATCAAGTTACATCTATAAGATGATGAATAAA
>NW_012140858.1:502291-503156 GCF_000956105.1 Propithecus coquereli | reverse complement strand
ATTCCAAATATCTCCATCATTTTAATCACACAAAAATATATTTGAAAATATCTTAAAATAATTGCAAAACCCCTGCTGGGATAAGTGGATGTTATTCTTCCTACTTGTATATGCAGAAAATGATGATCAATGAGTGAAATATAATATGGATCAATAAATGTAGGTGATTCCGAATTTCATATGATTAATGAATGTAGGTGATTATTATGGGGTAGTGGGAAATATTAGAAGTTAATTCTTTATGGGTTAAACATCAGAAGTTAATTCTTCGTGGGTGAGTGATGGAAGTAAAATGAATAGGATAGGAGACAGAAAAATTATCAGGGATGATAACTTCATTTTGGACATGTTCACTTTGAGATGCCCATGGAAAAGTGGATGATGAATCCACGTTATAAGTGATTAAACAAACCAAGAGTTTGGAGGGAGGTCTGCATTGGAAATAGAGATTTGTTTGGCATGAATACTAGAGAGTGGATGAGGTCATCCAAGGAGAATGTGTGGAAAATGAAAATATGAGGCCAAAATCAGGAATCTGTAAAAATGGAGCTTTTAAATAATGGAGGGAGAAGACAGAAGCCTGGAAGAACACCAAAAAGAGAAGGCAGATGATAACAGTATGAGCAGTTTTCATTTAGGCATGGGGAACCTGCAGCCTTGGGGCCACACCTGGCCTTCTGGATCCTTGAGTGTGGCCTTTTGACTGAATCTAAATTTTACTGAACAAATCCTTCAAATAAAGGGATTCAAATAATGAATGTTGACAAACAGCCTGTTGCCAGATTCTGGGAAGAATTTTCCCTCATCACTAGAAACTCCAAAACAAGTGTTTTTCTTCTCATTCTTCACTTCATGAAACAAAGCT
>NW_012140858.1:496805-501584 GCF_000956105.1 Propithecus coquereli | reverse complement strand
CTAAAGTGTCATTTTATTTGGTTATTTGTATATTGGAATTAAAGAATCTCACATTCAAACATTTTAAAAAATTCAGAAGCTCCTGAAATAGAAGCCATTGCTTTAACACGTGCATGGGAAGTACACAATGGGAACCAAATATTCTTTCCCCATGCTATTATAAAACCCTCACCATCCAAGGTATCTAAAGTACTAAACAAAATTGTAAAATCAGAAATTGATTTGTCATTTATATAAAAATGGATAAACATTTTCAGAGTAGAAGCAGTACAAAAATTACTGTCTGCTAAATTGAAGCCTCGAAAATAAAAATATCAAGTGATTGGCAGCAACAAAACTGTAATACAGTGTTAGAACTCTTTGTGACAATGGCCGCAAAATAATTGTTCATGAATCCAGTGGTTCCAATTCTTACTCTAACAAGCACCTTTCAGGCACTAATTTTTACTACCACAAGAAGTTATATCTTTATTTCAAGGTTCTTGGCATTTGTATTGTCCTTCCAAATGAACTTGGTTGATAGTGGATCATCAAAAAACCTGGCAGCCCTAAATAGGGATTGTGATGTGTTTTAGTAAGGTGCTAGTTGTACAAGTTAAATTCACATCCACCTGTCACTTCAGTTAAGAGAAGTGGAAAGATCCACCATATGATGACAAACCAATTATATCAGAAACAGAATTGTCATGTTTTCTTTCTGTATTTCCAAACTGCCAGAATCAAATGTGACATTGTGCATTACGTACATAAAAAGCAGAAATGTGGGTTCCTGGTTTACTTTTACACTATTGGTTAGGACTGACCATTTGCACTTGGAAAAAATGAACAGATATCAAAACTGAATATTAATTTTTACATATAAACAGAAAAAAAGTACATATACAATGTTGACAGGATCGTATATAATGGAGGAACAAATATCATGCCAAGTGAAAGGAGCTGGGCACAAAAGACTACATACATATTGTATGACCCCATTTATGTGAAATGTCCAGAAGAGGCAAGTTATAAAGACAGAAAATAGATTAGAGATTGCGTAGGGTTCGGAAAGTAGAAAAATGGGGAGTGAGTGACAAGGGGTTTTTTTTGGAATGATGAAAATATACTAAAAAAACATTAAATGGTACACTTTAAATGGGTGAGCTTTATGGTAAGTAAGTTATATCTCAATAAAGCTGTTAAAAATATGTAATCATTCAATGTCTTTTGTGGGGGAGCATTCTCAAGCATTAGATACTTTTACCTTAAAAAACACTTAGAGCAATTTTGAATTTCTCATTATATGACATTTCTAAAATTTTTTGGTAATTTCTTAAAGGTTATGGAATTTTTATCACATATCCATATAATATGGAAATTGAGGTTGAAAACAGCCTTCGAATTGGTGCTTTAGAACTAATTTTTTCCTCAATATTTTTACAAAATCATACTTTTAAACGTATTCCCTATTCTTAATAGTTGACCTTTGTACTCTAGGCTCTTGCTGTATAAAGTGTGGTCCATGGATCAGCAACCGTGGCATCACTGGAGAGCTTATTAGAAACAGGGACTCTCAGGTCCAATTCATACCCACTGAATCAAAATCGCCTTTTAACAGAATCTCCAAGTGATGCGTATGTCCATTAAAGTGCTCTAAAGCAGTGGTTCTCCAAGTATGGTCTTCAGAAAAGTAGCATCAGCTTCCATTGGGAATTTGCTAGAAATATAAGTTCTCTAGTCCCATTCGAACCTACTGAATCAGCAACTCTAACAATTTAGGTTTTATCAAACTTTTCTGGTGATTCTGATCATACTTAAAAACTTAGCAGCACAAAGGTTACCTTGTTGCACGATACAGTCACCTAGGGAACTTAAAAAGATCTTGATGCCTGGGTTGCAATTCATACACGTTAAATCAGTCTTCGCAGGGGACCCAGGTGTCAGTGTTGTTTAAATTCCTCATGTGAGGAATGTGCATTCAAGTCCAAAAATCAGCGTTCTAAAGGAGAAAGGCTACACAAACTCATTTTACTCATTACTCAAACTGGCTATAGTTCTCAGAATTACTACGTATTATTGAGTGACATTACATTTATCAGAAATAATCATGGACTGGCATTTTGCTTTATCTATTCCAGGAGAGTTTTATCATACTTCATTCACCTCACACTGTTTTTTCTATTACTTAATCTGGTATAAGTCCTCTGGTGACTTTAGCGCCACAAATGTGGGAAACATTTCAAAGTGAAAATCAAGCCCTAACTTTAATACTCCCAGGGATTTAGAAGAGAAAACAAAAGAACAAAAAGAAAAATGCCTGTTTTGGGAAGAGGCAAAGCCTAAAGAAAGGGATAATTATGTGAAAGAGGAGATGGCAGGCAGCACCTGCTAGCTGTGCAAGGGTAGCAAGAGTGGAGTGAGAGTCCAATTTTCTTGGAAAAGCAAGGTTAGCACATGCCAAAGATTCTGATTATGGGGGCGGCGGGAAGACAAGGGAAGGTCTCAGCTAAGAGGAACATTGATGGCAGCACTCAGGCATTTCTGGAAAGTTGGGGAGTCACTTCAATAAGACACTAGTAGTCAACATGTAACTAAGAAGACACCACAGTTTAAGAGACACCACAAAGACCATGTCTCCCTGCTCTTAAATAATAGGGAAGGTCTTGGATGGAAGTCAGAATTCCCAGGGAGTGTGGGAGAGGAATGAGGCCCAGCTCTGGTGGTTTAAAGAAATTCGCATTAAATATGAGGGTAGCTCTTGGGAGGTTAAAGCATTGTAACTTTTTGGCTTAACCAGTGAATCTATTGCATACTCCGTTGCTCTTGTACTCTCTCAAAATATTTCCAGGAATGCACTCTTATGCCTACCAAGCAACTAGCAAAATGCTGCCTGGGAGTATATATTTTTCCCTTACAGGCAGTATTAGTTTGGGAATATCTCTTCAAAATAAGAAGAAAATTGATAAAAACTATTTAAGCACTTCAGAGAGAGATGAGAACTGCTTTTGGTATTTGTATTTTCCATCTTATAAACCAACACAAATTAACTGGAAAGCTGAAAACAGAGGAGAGACCTTAGATGCGAATCCATAAATAAGAATCTATGGATATAAGCTGTGTAAAACATACTGAGTTCTTCCTTGAATTAGAAGGAAGAGCTATAGCAGATGCCCTTTTAATGTCCTAACCTTGCCACAATTATTTGGGCAAGGAATTTGGTTTCTCTGAGGACTCTGTTGGTGCTTTCAAGCAGGAAATACAGCTCATGAGATAAGCCACGCGCTACTGAAAATTGGTTAATTTAGAGGGTAGTGTTGCAAGGCGCATAGAAGGAGAATGCTGTGCTGTGACTATGGCAACACCAGAGAAAGGTTTGCCAGAGTGGTTAAGTTTTGAGACAGAAAAGAGAGAGAAAACCTGGCATGGAGAGCGGGGTGGTTCTCCTGGAGATGATCCAAAGCCTCAGATGCATCTGCGATGATGCTGGGTGCAGAAAGGCCCTTGACTGATGGTGTGGTCATATACAGAGTAGCAGTGTAGGTGCTTTTACCTTTCCTATATATGCACTAATACAAAGTGCACACATTGCTGCTAAAGGCTTTAACAGAGAGCAATGGGGAGAGGGGTTTCCAGTAAGAGAGGGTAGTTAGACACTCTTCAAAATGTTTCTGCAGGTGCCTAAGCTATCCAAGTCCTGAAGGTTATATCAATTATTATTTTCAATAATCATGATCTTAGAAAGAAATAGGGATGGTATTAATACTTGAGGTTTATAGGAAAAAGACCAAAAAGTCAATAGCCAAGATTCAGAACTAAGCTTGATGGGAACAGATGATAGTAATGAATAAAGCCTGGGGAGCTGAGATAAACGGAGTTAACTGAGATACATGCCTCTAGCCATTAAAAATTTGGTTTGGGGTGAATTTTGGTAGTTTATAATTTTCAAGGAATTGGTCCATCTCATCTATATCCCAAAGGTCCCAAAGCCCCTCGCTGCCCATTGGTACTGGTCCACAGCCTGAGGGACAGGGCCAAGGAGCACTGCTCCCTTCCCCTCTTGGGTGGCGCAGCAGAAGTTGAGCAGCAAGCAAAGCTTCATGTGCATTTATAGCTGCTCCCTGTCGCTCCCATCACTGCCTGAGCTCTGCCTCCCCACCCGACCCCACGGGAAAAATTGTGTTCCATGATAGTGGTCCCTGGTGCCAAAAATGTTGGAGACCGCTGATCTAAATTGTTGAATTTGTGTGCATGCAGTTATTTGTAGTATTCCTTTATTGTCCTTTTAATGTCTCTGGAGGTCTGTAGTTATATCCCTGCTTTTAGTCCTGATATTGGTAATTTGCATCTTCTCCCCCCACCCTCGCTCCATAGTGTGTCTGGCTAGAGTTTTAATCAGAGAGCCACCCTTTGGTTTCATTGATTTTCTCTACTGTTTTCCTGTTTTCCACTTTATTTATTTTTCTGTTCTTAACATACATTATTTCCTTCCTTCTGCTTATTTTGGGTTTAATTTGTTCTTTTTTTTTTACTAGTTTCTTAAGGTGAGAGTTTAAATAATCATTTTGAGATCTTTCTTCTTTTTGAATATGAGCATTCAATGCTATAAATTTCTCTCTAAGTACTACTTTAGCTGCATTCCATACATTATGATATGTTGTATTTTCCTTTTTATTTAGTTCAAAATATTTTCTAATTTCCCTTGGGATTTTTTTTTGGCTTGTGGATTGTTTAATTTCCAAATATTTTAGAATTTCCCAGACGTATTTCTGTTATTGATTTCTAGTTTAATTCCATTATGGT
>NW_012140858.1:492477-494663 GCF_000956105.1 Propithecus coquereli | reverse complement strand
TCTGGAGATGTCAATTTTTTGGTTGTTTTTTCTTTTAGTAGGCAATCAGCTCAGTTAGGTTTAGATCACAAGATTTGTCTCTCCTTCTGGGGGTGGCAGTTCTAATTTTCAAAGCCTTTTCTATGCTATTTCAGTCTGCTTCCTGCATGTGCCTCAATGGGTTAGTCTGGGATATAGGTGGTGGTTTATATCGTAGCTAACTTTTAAAAGCAATGCTTCTTTGTGTCTGTTCCATGCATTTGTAGGTCATGATGAGAACTTGTGTTAGTTCACACATAGAATTTGGAAATCTCTTTCTCCAGCTCTCTCTTCCCTGGCACTTTTCCTCACACTCTCTAGCACCTGTGGTCCCTTTTCCTGATTCTCTAACTAGAAACCCAGGGTATCTCAGAGTTTTAGCCCCTCACTCTGTGAGACTGCCCTCAGGATGAAGTAGCAAGAGAAGACAGAGAGAATAATGGTGACTCCCTCCATATTCTTTGGACCACAAGAGACCCTTTTCTTTGTTCTTCTAACCAGAGATATGGGCTTTCTCTTTGGGCTTTAGGTGCCCATATTGCTGCTTCTGTGACAAATTACCTCATGACTTAGCGGCTTGACACAACAAGCATTTAGTATCTGACATTTTCTGTTGTTCCAGATTCTAGGTATCACTGAGCTGGGTTTTCTGGCTCGGGTGCCCTCTCGAGGCTGCAATCATGGTATTGGCCAGGGCTGCAGTCATCTCCAGGTTTGACAGGAAGAGGATCTGCTTCCAGGTTCACTCATATGGCTGTGGATAGGTTGCAGAAGTTCGACTTCCAAGCTCATTACATGACTGTTGACATGTTATAGGTCCTTATTGGCTGTTGGCCAGTGACATCAGTTCTTTGCCATGTGGGCCTCTCCATAGGACATCTCACAATATGACACTGGCTTTCCTCAGAGCGAGAGGGAGAGAGTGAAAGAGAGTGAGAAAAATGGAAAACAGAGTCTTTTCATAACCTAATCTTGAAAGTTACATTCTAACACTTTTACCACATTTTATCTGTTGGAAGTGAATCATTAAGGCCAGCCCACATTCAAGGAGAAGGCATGACACAAGGGCAGAGGAGGCAGAGATAATTAGGGGCAATTTTACCAAACGCCTGGTGTGCATGATTGTATATTCATACCTTTTCCATATAACATGGAAGAATATAAAATACTGTCACATGTTTTGTTGTCTTTCTTTCCTGGCAAACATAGATTCATTCCATCTGGGTTCAATAGAAATTAAGGATGTGTAAAACTGCAAAGCAGACCTAGAAGGAGCCGAGGATGTGGAAAATAAATTTGGGTATGTTTGGTGCATCAATTCAATGCAGAATGGTTTCCTAGTCTGAATATTGTTAGGCAAATTAAGTATAAGAAACATCTGGCTGGAGGAAAACAAGGCACAAATTAGTGGGATGAACAGAAGTTCGTGGAGATGTTACTTCATTTTAAACTGTTCAAGTTTGCAAACTTTGTAAGTCTGAGATCAAATCACATTCCGTAAGGGATAAAGTAAGCAACTCAAAATTGGTCCTTTATTAAGTAGTGAAACAAGAGAGAAGTTCCTATTTTTTAGACTTTACATCAGCTTAAGCCCCACTGAGCACATTAAATCTCTTCGAAGAAATAGAATGCTTGGGTATGGGGCTGACAAGTTGAATTGCAGGAAGAAGATTTCTAAAAGTGATGGATTTGCTTCTCATATTGAGTAGCAGAGTGTATTTTCGCAAGTGGTCCATGATAAATATTTTCTATTCCACATGTTCTTCTGCGATGTGATCTTGCTTCTCCCCTGTTGAGAGGTGGAGTCCATGTCTCCACCTCTTTGAATCTAGATTGGCTTTATATCTTCTTTGGCCACGAGAATATGGCAGAAGTAGTGGCATGTCAGTTCCAGCTGACACTCTTAACAGATCCAGCAGTCTCTGCTTCCTGCGTCCTGGCGCTGTGAGTTGCGGTATAAAAAGTCCAGGCTATTCTCTTGGAGAATCCTGGACATCTGGACATCCTACTCAGTTGAGACTTTAGGTAATTCCAGGCTCAGCCTCTTTCTAATTGCAATCACATGAGAAATCCCAAGTGAGAACCACTCACCTGATCCCTGTCAACCCACAGAATCATAAAAAATAATTAGACGTTATTGCTTTCAGTTATTAAGTTTTAGGGTGGTT
>NW_012140858.1:489634-490722 GCF_000956105.1 Propithecus coquereli | reverse complement strand
ATTAATGTCTAATAAAGAATTCCCTATTAGCTTATTAATTTCTGGGAAAGAATTCTTAGGCTTGACAAGCACAGAAAGACAAATCTCACATGTTCTCACTCATATGTGGGAGCTAAATATTAAAGACAGTTGATCTCATGGAGACAGAAAGTAGAATGATGGTTACCAGAGGCTGGGAAGGGTAGCGGGGATGAGGGGATAAAATGGGAATGGTTAATGGATGTAAAAATATAGTTAGATATATAGAATGAACAATGTTAGGAGCACAACAAAGTGACTGTAATCGACAATAAGTTAGGGTATACTTTAAAATAGCTAGAAGAGTGGAATTGGAATTGGAATATGCCTAACACCTACCTGCTGTGTATTCAGCACGGCTTTGAGATGATGACAGAATCAGTGTTCTGGGTCTCCCTTTACTGACCTTTTGCTTGTGAGTTTCCCCCATAAACACATCTCCCCACTCCATACTCTGAAATTGCAGAAGTTTCCATTATTCACTATGACATGAAAGTTACTTCTAACAGGTAAGCTGCACATAGACAGCTAACCTGCTCACTTTGCCCATGTATCTTTTATCTCTCCTGATAGTTTAATTCCTGCCTCTTTCCATGCAATTTAGAAATTCTTTTTTACCAAAGTACAAAATCAATTTCTCTCTCTCTCTCTCTCTCTCTCTCTCTCTCTCTCTCATATGCACACACTTCTCAATTCCATTGTATTTTTCCATCCCAACATTGGAAGCTCGATTCTTATTTCATTATTGTACATTTAGGAATTGGGGTAGAATGTGAAAAGAGAAGAGGAAAATTGAAAGAAACTGAAACCTGCTCATCCATTCAATTTATTAAATTACTCCTCAGGCCGAGCACTAACATAGGACGTGGAAATAGTGCAGTTAAAAAGACACACAAAGACCTTCTCTGAATTTTAAATCAAAGATATATGTTGTTCTTCATCAAACGCATATCATTTCACAAATCAAAATGATCAAATTAAATGTCTCTTTTAACCTATATTAACAAATTTTCTGAGTTTAAAGCAAGTATTGAGTTCTTAGTATAAACCCTACTTAGTCATGTTGTATT
>NW_012140858.1:484167-488854 GCF_000956105.1 Propithecus coquereli | reverse complement strand
AGAGGTGGAGGAGGTGGAAGGAGAGGCAGGAAAGGGAGGCACACTTGGTGTTACTTTATGGAAATGCATCTTAATTTCTGTCTGACTTCTTTGTGTTTTCATCTTTCTAAAAATGCTTCTATACCATATCGATCCTTCTACCATTTGCTTTAGTCTCGGGGTGGCAGAAGGAGAAGAAATCCATGTATACGTGGACCTGCACAGTTCAAACCCATGTCGTTCAAGAGTCAACTGTATTTTCCAAGATGGCTACAAGATCAGCCATTTTATAAACTTGACACTCCTCCCATTGAGAGATACGTGAAAGAGGAAGCCTTTGGCGTGGCTCCAGCCCCAGGCACCACTGAAATGAAAAGCATAAAGACCCCAAGCAAGAACTGCCTAGCTGAGTGCAGAATTATGAGATGTCAAAATAAAAGTACTGTTTTTGTTATCTTTAATTTTTAACTATCATGGGTACATAATAGTTGTATATCTTTACAGGGTACATGTGATAGTTTGATACAGGCATACGATGTGAATTCATCAAATAAGGTTAATTGGAGTATCTGCCACTTTAGGCATTTATCATATCTTAGTGTTAGGAACATCTCAATTCTGCTTTTATTAATAGTTATTTTAAAGTATACCCTAACTTATTGCTGACTATAGTCATTTTGTTGTGTTGTCAAATATTGTGCATTCTACCTAACTATCTAACTGTGTTTTTGCTCCAATTAACCATCGCCGCTTTGTCCCCCACTCCTCACTTCCCTTCTGGAACTGGAGAACATTATGTTAAGTGAAATAAGCCAAGCACAGAAAGACAAATCTCACTTGTTGTCACTCACATGGGGAGCTAAATATTAAAAACAATTGATCTCATGGAGACAGAGAGTAGAATGTTGGTTACTGCTGTTGTTTTAACCCACTATGTGTATGAATGGTTTACTAGGCACCAATATTTTTCTGTGGTTGTTGTTTTCTGATTAAGGCTACACTTTTTTTCCCTCCCACAGCTTTCAAGCATTTATATATTTTTTTATCTCTTTAAAATTAGGCTTATTAGTCAGTATTATTGGTTATTTTCAAAGATTAAATGATGAGATTCGAGCATACTTTAAAATGAGAGAAAGAATTGGTAGGTAGACTGTTCACCTGTCTACTTATTCACATGTATACGGAAAGAAGGCAACCAGTGATAAGATAGGTAAAAGACTGCAGAGATGCAGAAACCCCTGGGCATGTAGACATTATCAATGTTTACTAGTTACTTCTAGAGAGGACACTTTGCATACCTTTCCCAAAAGAGGGTTTCTAAAAGATATCCCAAATACTTTTGATAGATATACTTTTTTAGAAAGAAGAAACTAACTTACATTAAGGAGAAAGTCCCAAAGATTATATGCTGCATCTGAAGCATCAAAAAAGAATTCTAGCACTTAGAATCCCATGAGACTTGTACTCACGAAATTTATTTGGGGTCATGTTCAACAAATAAGAACAATCATTCAACTTCTCCGAAAAGAAGAAACAGTAAACTTTTGATGAAAGTAAAAATAATGGAAATTTTGAAAGCAAGTAATAAAGAATATGACCTATAATTTTAATTTTTTATTCATTTCTTAGCAATGTTTTACAATGAAGTCTGTGGAGTTATTTGCCCATTTTCTTTTCATTAAGAAGTTTACATTTACTCTATTAACTTCTTCAGAATTATTATACTTTATTTCCAATGAAATTGAAATAGATAAAAACCATTTTACTACCATCAGTAAAATTCAATAATTTTTCTCCAATGTCAATGGCTAAAACATTTCCTAGTTATTATATTTATTTTACATATACATACATACTGTATATATGAGGGTGTATTTGTGTATACATAGTCTTAAATATTCTGATATTCAGGTTATACATGTATAATATACACTCCTTTACCTCTGATGGAGGATTAGAAAGATGAAGGGGGCACTCAAAATTGCTCATCTCCTTCCACTTTAAGAAGAAAGAGTCCCTTATATGGCTCAGCAGAAAATAGATTTCTTAGGGGACAACTTTGGTCTGTCTACTAGGGCAATGGTTCTCAACTGTGACTGCATATTAGGATAACCTGGAAAATTTAAAAAATAAACAAAACAAAACATTACTGGCATTCTTACTTAATTGGCCTAGGATAGGTATTTTTTTAAGAGCGCTCTAGGTGAGTCTAAGGTACAGCCAAAGTTGAAAACTTTTGTTCTCAGGGCTGCAGGACAAAGGTGTGGTCCAGATGAGTGGATGACTTACCTCGACTTCTTTCTGGTCTTGGGTCTTCTTTCTTCCCCTTGACATTTTTCTGATGATTCATCTTTAATGTCTCCCTTGAAAGCACATGAACACATGGAAGGAATCATACTGTTTTCCCTTGCCTCCTGAGGACACAGCTTGGAAAGTGCTGATAGCTAAGAAAGCCCCCATGCTCCAGATGTGCTGGAGAAGTATGTGGAAAAGATCAGAAGAAGATGAAGAGATTATGAGAAATACAAGGCCATGAAATTTACTTTTTTGCCTTTTATGTGAAGAAAAGCCTACATGTAATTAAATTTTGTGGTGTCAGGAAACCAGGGACTAGGAGGGAATTTAAAGTTGAATTGAGGCTTTCAATTTTCAAGAGTAGCCTAAAGTACAAAAGAGGACATCAGAAAGGTCCTGGAAACTGGAAGTACCACTACTGCTAATTTCTTTTTAAATGCCAGCCTCTGCGTTGGGTAAGTAACCAGCACTGAAGATGTATTTTGTCTCCCGGGATGTGGGAAACTTGATGTTTGTTACAAGTAAAACTTGACAGGTGGTGGATTCCAGCCTATTGGCACAGAGTGACCGGCATCGTGCCAAATCTGAAAAGATGACGATGTTCTTTTTTCACTCCCTTGGGTTTAGTTTATTCTGCCTTTTCCTTCTTCTGGATCTCTGGATAAAATGAAGCCTGTGTCTTGGTGCAGGGCTGGGAAAAGTACGGTGCAGTGCAGAGATAGTCACCTGTGTTTCTGGGATTTTTCTGCCTTTTCTCAGTGTTTTCAGCATTGACCTGCACTTGATATTTCTGTATGCATTGGATCTCCATGAGGAGGGTCATGAACAGTAGACTCCATGAGGAGGGTCATGAACCTCTGCTTTAAACCCTGACTCTTTAATAGACACAAACTGATAAGGTAAAAACACAGTCACCATTGAATTCTTAAATTGGTACTCTCTCTTGCCTCTACTTCAACTAACTCTCTCTGTTTAAAAAAAAAAGAGTAAATTGAGTAAAACAGAAAATAGTATGACCTACACTAGTGAGGCCTCTTCAGCTTCTACCTTCTATTTTTCCCAAAGGAGCACAGCTCCTGGGCGTCTCAAATCGGTCACTCTGGGGAGGTGCAAACAACAATGGCAGAATGTGAAAAAGCAACTGAGGCTCAGGAACGTTCTCTATACTTACCCAGACAAGCCCACCCACTCTGAAAGTGTGGAGTGGGGGAAGGGGGAGGGTGGTGGTGAGTACAATTTTTACCAATATGGCATAACTCACTGGAATAGGCATTGAAGGAATGATCTTAGTCCTTAGCAGATGGTCTTTCCATTGCTCATTAAAGTAGCCTAATCTTGGGGGAATCGCACATTTCACAAAATAGAATACACAAGCCTTGAGTGATTTTATAAACAATTTTGCGGAAAGATAGAGAATTTGACAAGCAGTCGACTAAGCCTGTGTGTACTCTGGTATAAAGAGGGAATTACAGTTGCATTTCACTATGTTGCACATTCTGAAAGGAGGGAGAGAGCGAGAGCCGTCACAGGGAACTGACCCCTGTTCCCGGTTGGGCTGTGAAGACCTGGCTCCGCACCCTCTTCTGTCTCCTGGTACCAACGGACTAATGAAGGTATCTTTTTTCTTATGGCAAAAACTGAGGAATAAGAGCCAGTTACCTGGAGGCTTTCTCTTATGTTGCATCATAAGAATGCAGTTCACATTCTAGAAAATCAGAAAAGATGAAACCCATGAGAAACCTTAGACTGGCTAATACCGTATAAGAGCTGAAGTGCTCACAGCCGTGCTGGGGCAGGATGGCCCAGGCTGAGCCTGTTGGAGAAGGATCCAGACTGCCCTGTGTACCTGAAGGGCTTCTCTTCTAGCTGGGAGCGACCAGATAAGAAGAAAATGGGACAGCAAATGGTCTCTTGTCTGTTTTTTATTTATTTGGGTACATAATTTCCTCTGTGGGTATTGCAATTAAAAAAGGTAAAAGAGTTACATAATTTAAACATCTTAGAATGATTTAAAAAATTGTGGCATGTTAAACCTGCTGCACATCATGTAATATTATTTCCGACTGGCAAACAATTACATTATTTCAAACTGAAAATAATGTAAAGGTCTGGCACATATATATATATTTACCATATTTTATGCATATATGAGTATAGGAGAACAGCATACGAAATCTTAACTTGTAGAAGACTGAAAGGAGTAGATTATAAAGGGACATTCTGTTTTTCTCTTCTGAAACACCCATATACTGCCCTCTGAGAAACAAAGCCATATTAGCTTGTAAGATCAAAAGCTCCTCTAGGCCGGGCGCGGTGGCTCACGCCTGTAATCCTAGCTCCCTGGGAGGCCGAGGCGGGCGGATTGTTTGAGCTCAGGAGTTCGAAACCAGCCTGAGCAAGAGCGAGACCCCAT
>NW_012140858.1:469629-483513 GCF_000956105.1 Propithecus coquereli | reverse complement strand
AGGGGCAGATCCTTTTGTTAATTAAAATTTTGATATTTTGTTCATCATGGATTTGTTGGCATTCATTTTGATTTTAAAAAAATATTGCATTAGAATATTATTTATCTTAATTACTAAGGTTTTTGACATCCCTTTAAATTTTGAGCTCAAGGCAAGTGCCTCACTCGCCCTATCCCAACCCCGTCCTGTTGGCTGCCTGGAGTGGACTATGCACAAGGTGGCTAAACAAGAGATCTACTGGAGGTCACATGGGTGAGAGGCAAAAGGCTGAGGAGTAGATACCCAAGGCAGGGATTGGATGCAGAACAAGACTTGTCCTGAAAGTAATTTTATTTTCCTAAAAGCTGCTCTAGGGACTAGGTGCCTGCCTATTAAGTAAGGACCTTACCTAATGTTCTGAAATACATTGGGTCAGAAACCGCAGTGGAGAAAAGAATAAAGTCACAAAGACACTGCTGAAATGAGAAATCTAAGGCCAAGAAGCAAGTATATCTTTCTACTGCCTAAAAGTAGCCAATGATTCTGGGCCTGGCCCCTCCCCTTCTCCACACAGTAGGACAAAGGCCACACTGGATAGAAAAGAAAAAGTCTAAGTAGCTATGATTAAGGCTATGGATAAAAAGAAATAGTCCTGAACTTAACAAGAAATTGGTGAACTAGGTTGACCATGTTGAAAATCAACAAAAGTGGGTATCTCAAAACTGGTTCTGTGTTTTAACAATGTCATGTTAGTTTTTCATTCTGAGCCTTTCACCTCAGGTCACAAGCTGACTGTGACAGCTCTGGGCATCGTGTTCTCACAAGACCCCCAGAAAGGGAGGTCCGGAAACCGGGGTGTGTGCATGTAGAGGGAGTGGAGAAGAGCCATTGAGAGAACTCTCTCTTTATCAGGAATGAAAAGCATGTCCAAGAAGCATCCAAGTGACTTCCCCACATGTCTCTTTAATCAAGTTGGATTACATGACCATGTGCTGCAAGTGGAGGTTCTGAGAAGATAAGATTGCGGTGTTTTTAGCCTCTGTAGTAGTGAGAAGCTGTCGTGGGTAAAGGGGATGGGAATGATTATTGGGGAGCCAGCTAACAGTGTTTGCCACAACATCCAAGTTCATGGTTGTATAATATGTCTGTTATATATATTTACATAGAGATACACACACATACACAAATGAGATAACAGCAAAACCCACAAAGTCTCAGTGTGTGCAATAATAGCACCTATAAGCACTGTTTAGCTCACATGCTTACAGGTCTACTGGGCTTTGTGGAGAAGCTCTGCTCATTTCTGCTGCTGGGGTCCCTCCTGCCCCTGGCAGTGGGCTGTTCTGGGCAAGGCTGTGGAGACCTGGCTGTACACCCCATATCTCCCTTCCGTGTCCTGGAACCAACAGACTAATACAGATACCTTTTTTTCTTATGGCAAAAACAGAGGTTCAAGAGAAAGCTCACTGTGCAAATACATTTCAAGCCCAAGCTTGTGTGATTCTATGCACATCTGGCTTGTTAAGGCAAGTCGAGAGGCTGAGCCCAGAAACAACGGGTGTTGAAGCAATATCTCTTATGGAAATGAGAAATAGAGACTATTCTACCCCACAAAAAATGGAGAAGAAAAGAGGGAGGTGAACAAGCATAAAAACAGAGAACATAGAATAACAATCACAGGAAACTAAATTTATTGGCTATAGCAATTTATGCAAATGCATTAATATCCTCCTAGTTCATTGCAAAGAGAGACAGACTAACAAGGAGGTAAAAGAATGAGTAAAGAAATATCAAACAAATTGAAAACAGTGATATTGAGGATGGATGGTAATAATAATAATGGTAATAATTGTAATAGAAATCCGAGGTGCTGTCCAGACATAGGTAGAATTCCAGGCAAATAAATAAATAAAGACTAATTTTATGCTGTTCATGTTATGGAGTTATGTTAATAAATGAATATTCATTCATAGCAAATATATAACTATTATGAACATTTATGCATAAAATTTAAAATATCATAAAAAATACGAAGAAAACCCTGGAAATACAAATGCAAATTGTCAATAACTCACTATACCAGATTTTAACATAGTCTCAGTGTCAAACAGATGGAACAGAATAAAGGGAATAAGGATATAAAACATTTGGATAATGTATATCATAAAGTTGATTTATAAGATAAATATTACATATCTTAAAACCAAACAAGCTTATTTTTCTCAAAACCTAATGGTATATTTTACTGTATGTCATATATTAGGTCACAAGAAATTTCAATAAGAACAGAAGATATACAGACCTCTTTTTTAACCTCAATAAAACAAAGTCGAGAATTAATTGAAATAGGTTAACAAAACATACAAACACACATTTGGAGTTAAAATAACACCATAAAAATAAAACAAACCACTACTTCAATGATTTCTGAGCCAAATAAGAAAATAAAACTCCAATTACAGGTTGTTTAGAAAATAATAATGATACTACACATGAGATTTAGCTAAAGCTATACTCAGTGGAAAATTATACCTGCAAAAGCCCTATTTAAAAAACAATAAACAAGTATAAATGAGCAAAAGATTTAAGTCAAAGAGCTATTATAAAAAAGAAATTCTTCAGGATAGAAGTATAATTTAATGTATCAGAAAACAAAGAGTCCAAGTATTTGTTCTCTAAAAAGCATAACAAAATAGATAAAAGGTTCACAAGTGTAATCTAGAGGAAAAAAGTAAAATTAGCTATCCATAATATTGGGAAGAAACTAAATAACATCATAGACATGGAGTCTACAATAATTAAAAGTGTATGCTATTTAAATATTTATGTTAATAAATTTTAAAATGTATTAATTTAAATTAAAGACAATTTGCTAAGAATACATAAATTACTAAAACTTTCTTAAGATGCATAAAACTTTAAATGAATAGATAACGTTGGAATAGTAGTGGAGGAAAATGATATTGTGATTCAAATTTGAAAGTAATGATGCTAATTCTGAGTAGAATGTACACTCCACCCCGTCTGTCCCATTGAATGCAGCTACAAAATCTGTACAGAGAGCATGGAACCACTATTTGAGGACACTGAAACAGTACTGAGTTTACCATTTTTATTCCCCTCCAGGATCCCCCAGGGTTAATTCAACACAACCTGAAACCCCAAAGTGGGCACGGATACAGACAGAGCTCCAGAAGAGGCATTCAAGTTCTAGCTCAGAAAGTGGGAAAGAAAGAGGGGAAAAGATTTCTGTTTGTTTGTTTTTCCTCTCTCTGTTTTCTCCCTTCCTAACCCAGGCAATCTCTTGACAGCAGCAGCCATGGCAGAGTCTGCAATGCAACAGAACTCTGCAGGAGTCAAAACCTGGAGGAAAAAACCCTTCCTCTCTTATTGGAGGAGTTGTAAATCTAGGAGGATGGGCCCAAATCTCCTTATCCTCCCTGCATTTGTCCCAGATGCAAGCACAGTCACAGAAGTGTGCAGGAGAGTCAGGTAACTAAAGTCCCAGCTTTTGGGGCGGAGATCTGAAAAAAGGAGCCCCAGCAAACAAGAATGTAACGGGGAGATCCAGGGAGCAAGGGGCTTGGGAACTCCTGGGCTCACTCCTGAGCTGCTCATGAATGGATCTGAGCTTAATTAGTAAGTAAACTCTCAGATAGAACACCACCCAGCTCCCAGATTGACCACTGGAGAGCTTGCACACAGGAAAAATCCAAATAGCACTGCGAACACTTTGAAACCTGAACTATTAATAGCATTGGAACCAACACCCACAGAAGTCTGGTTGGATTTTGTGAACTGAGCCTCCCCAGGTTAATGGCCAAATAAAACAAAATATTAACACTTTCTATAGGATTCAAACAGGACCCAGAATCTCATAACATAATATTCAAAATATTCAGGATACCATTAAAAATCACTCACCATACTCCCCTCCCCAAAGACACAACTTGCATGGGAAAAGACAACTCCAGATAATAGGTATTGAAATTATATTGCAGAGACTTTAAAACTATTATATAAAGCTTCAACAAGCAAGCATAAACACTCTTGAAACAAATGGAAAAATAGAAAGTTTCATTCAGGAAACAGAAGAGATAAAGAAGAATTGAGTTAAAATTTTAAAACCAAAAAATACAATAATTGAATTTAAAAACTTACTGAATGGGCTCAATAATAGATTTGAGATAACCAAAAAAGGGGAATACTGCCAATCCAAAATTATATATCCAGCAAAAATACCCTTCAAGTATTTAAGTGAAATAAATATATTTTCAGGAGAAAGAAAACTATGAGAATTTGTTGCTGCTAGATTTGCTCTACAAAAATTTACCAAGAAAGTTCTTCAGACACAGGGAAACTTGGAACTTCAGGGATAAAAGGTAATATTCAATATCCTTAGCCATTAAGGAAATGCAAATTAAAACCCTGGTGAGATATCACTACATATCTATTCTAATGGTGATATACGTGTGTGTGTATGTCTACACAAATATATATGTATGTATACATGTAGGTATATGTGTGTATATGTGCACGCACACAATACCAAGTACTAAATTGGATACAGAACATCCAGAACTCACATACATTTCTATTATGAATGAGAAATGGTATATATACCTCTCCGGAAAACATTTTGGCAGTTTCTTATAATCAAATCATACTTTTACCATATGACCTAGTAATTCCATCCCTGAGTCTTTACCCCAAATAAACGAAAACTTAAGTTTACACAAAAGCCTATACACAAACTTAGATGACTTTCAAAGTGATTATACTGAGTGAAAAAAAAAGAAAGTCTATGAAAATTATATGCTTGTTGATTTCATTTATATGTCATTCTTGAAAAGACAAAACTATTATGTTGAAGAACAGATTAGTGGTTGCCAGAGGTTAGGGGTGAGCGGAGGGTGGAACTATAAAGGCAGTTTTTTTGAGTGATCAAACTGTTCTGTATCCTGATTGTGGTCCTGGTTACATGAATCTGTATAAGTATTTGAATTCATGGAACTCTACACATGAAAAAGTCAATTTTACTGTGTGATAATTTTAAAAATGAAATTTATAGAGTAACTACAGCTACAGGTGCCTCTAAATGGGAGTGGTGGGGGGGGTTGTCAATAGGAAATTGATTATCTTTACTGGTCCCTGCATATTTTACACACTGGTGGGAGAAGGAAATGGGGTAAAAATCAAAATAATATGACTTTTAAAAACTATTATTACTTGTTTTTAGCAGAACACCCTCTAGTATAGTGGTTAAGATCACAAATGGAGTTTGGTTTAGTCTTTGATCTTTGATGTAATTTCTAGAAATACAGATAATACTATTTTCTACAGGTTGAAAATGATAAAAGATGAACACACTGAGCTGCTAAGTGGAGAGAAGGGCAGATCCTGTCAGTGAATATAAAGACTCTGCCATAGCACCTCTGGAAAGCTAGTTCACAAATTCAAGGATACAGGCAATGTTTTGGGCAAACTTCTTTGTGACAGTTATTTCTGAAGAGGCGAAGAGAAAGGTCACTGTGAACATAATAGCCAGCCCAAAGAAAGTCAGCTCAGTGATCATTCTAGGAGCTGGGGGTGTCTCTAAATATGACACCAAAGATTCTCAACACATGTGCCTTTCACTAGTTCAAGATGCAAATTCTGCAAAACTTAGCTGAGGTTTAATCCCCACTGTTGTTTGGAAATGTGCTCCTGGTGCTCAGATCTCCTGGATAAGAACACCTGATTTCCTGAAGACAGTGTCTATTTAGAGATCAGACTACTTTTTATGTGAAAGAGAAAGCAAGTAAACGGTACAGGTATGTTCGGTCACAAGGCAATCAAGGCAGTTCACACTGGACTTCAGCCATCCAAACACAAGGCAAAGGTGATGCTGTGTTGTGACCCGTGGACAGTACATGTCTTGGGACCATTTTTCTTTGAAATAAGGTGTCTGTCAAGATGTATTTCTCCATGTAAAGTGGCCAATTAATGCCTGTCTTTGACAGGCTAGGAGAAAGATGTCAGGAATGGTTCCATCAAGCTGACATGTCACCCCAGTAAGTCAGAAAAGAGAGGGACGGGTTGACATGGTTATGTGGAGTGTACTGCATGCTGGCCAGATCTAAATACCTTGATTACTTCCTCTGGGGTTTGTTAAATCTGTGGAAATCAGAGACCAGATTATCTGAGGCCATGCATCATAGATAAAAATGCAAGGACTGACACAGATGTTGTGTTAATGCATCACCTTCATTGCAAGCTTGCATTGCTAGCAAGGGACAGCACATTGCAACATACAATGTATTGAAATGTAATATCAATAAGCCATTTATGTTTCCACACTTATGGTCACCTAGTACAATTCTATTTCTTCACCAACAAAAAATGGGGTAACCATTATATTCATTTAAGAGGGCATTTGGGAGGATTAAATGAGATAAAGCACATAACATGATGTGTATTTTAAAATGTGTTGTCTGTATCTATGTTATAACCAGATTTACAACATAAATTCATATTTATTGCTTTTTATTTGCTCTCAATGTCTCACTACCAGGGCTTTTTCCACCATGAAATCCATCTTCAAGTAATTCTACTTACAGAAACATATAGGGTCGCATATTTTCCCAAACTCTGTATGTGGGAGAAGGTCTTTGTTAAATTTGCAACAGAAAGATATTCTTGTAAGGACAGTCACAGTACAGTCACAAGGTGGCATCTTCCTCCTATCACCACTGCCTGCCACTATGATTCACTGACACTGTGTTACAGATTTTAAAACAAAATGAAACAACACAGAACACGACAACCAGCATTCATGGAAATAAACATTTTTCCTGCCTCTGTTCCCATTATTGGACTTGATTCTGGGTATCTCAGCAGGATCTCGGTCAGCACTACTCTGCTCTCTTTCTCAGTTCCTATGTTGCTTCTCAATTTTAGATTTTAGTATCATGAGTTTTTATCATCTTCTGTGTCTATTATTGTGGTATAGGCCAGGGTTTCTCCTCCTCACCACCAACATGAGAGGCTGGATGATTCTTTGTTGTGGGGGCTGTCCAGGGCATTGTAGGATTTTTAGTTGTACCCTGCAATGCCCTGGACAGATGCCAGTAGTGCTGCACCCCCTCCAAATGTCTCCAGACATTGCCCAATGATCCTGGGGGTGAGGCATGCAAAATTCCCCCATTGAGAACCACTGTTTTAGACTATAGAGAGTATAATGGGCTACAGAGCACTGGAGAGCAGAGGCAAGACTTGGAGCAGCAGTCTTAATACCATCCAGACAAGACTTCTCTGACTGTGATATGTCCCCACTATCTTACCATGAGGACAAGCCCATTGGAAGTACACAATGCCAGAGCATGTTAGTCTTATGCTTTCACCCCTAGGGCATGTGTCAGAATTATCTAGAGAGCCTTAAATGTGCCTAGGCCTATGGCAGATATCTCAAAATGTTGTTACTTTCATTACTTTGAAAATAAGGCATTTACAGAAACAGTTGATAGATGATGTTATTTAATGTGATCATAAAGAGGTACCCATAGGATTACTATATGACAAATGTTCTTAAAAACATTTCAATACCAGTATTTTAATATAATTGGGTGTTTTGTGCCAAGAAAGACAATGAGTCCAAGAAGGGCTGTGATGGAAAATGTAAAAAAATTAATTTAATCTAACATCTACAGCTGCTCAATCACAAACTTTTGCTGGAATCGGGTACTGCTATTAATACATAATTTGCCAAGGTCATATGTAAATTAGCAGGAATCAGGTAACTTACCGTCCCAAACTAAAAGTCAGAAAGTCCTCAGAGAAACTAATTTATAATTCTTTCCTGTAGGAGCCTCCTCAATTTTAGGGGAGAGGTTCCCAGAGTTTTGTCTCTTCTTTTGCAACTCAACTGTGTCTCCATTGTTATTACTATGTGACTCAATATAGTAATTATTCGTGCTGTTCACCAAATATTTATAGTTTTCTGCTTTCTGGAAATATGGTAAGATTGTACTTCCCTAGTCCCTTTGGAGTTATACAAGGTCATGTGATGTGCTTTGGCTAATGAAATGGAGCAGAAGTGATGTGTGTCACCTTGTGTGGGGGGGGGGACAAATTTTAGAGCCAGTGTGCAAGTCACTATGTCTTCTTTTCTCTGCCACAGCATTCATGAAACCATGTACTGATAGGGTAGCCTCCGTGTTTACAGGTTTGAGTACATTCATCAGGATTAAGTTCAGCTGAATGTGACAGAAAAACTCAACATAAAAGGGATAGATAGGCAATCTGGGATTGGTATGGTGGTTCTACTTTAGGATGTCTACAGGGGACCAGGCTTCACCCATCTCTAGGATGTGACCATCATTCTCACGGTCCAAGATGGCTGCTAGAATTCTGCTACCATATTCACGTTCTAGACAGAAAGGTGAAATACAGGATGAAAGGAAGAGACAGATAAAAGACAGCAGCTATTTTTTTTAAAAAAAAGCTTTCCAAAAGCTGCCACATAAAACCAGCACTTTTATATCATTGCTAGGAACGTAGTTACATGGTCATATCCAGATACAAGAGAGGCTGGGAAATGTGGTTCTTTATTCTAGGAAGCTTTGTGCCCAGCTAACACTCAGGGGCTCTATTGCTATTCAAGAAGGCGAGACTATAGGTGTGGGGTAGATGACTAGGAGTCTCCACCATAGTGAGCGTGTGACCTAAGCTAGGACAATTATAATGGCCCATCCCCTCAACTACAATGCTGGCTTAAAGAACGGGCATCTGACCCATGCCTATTCCAGTGGAGGTGGTAGTGGTGGTGGCTTTATTATTTTTTTTTTTTAACTTGAGCTTGTGGGGGAAGAGTCTTTCTAAGGTCATAAATCTGAAGAGACTAAATGTAGCATGCAAAGAGAAGCAGAAGTGAGAAAAAAAATGAAGACCTAAGTAGTTCTTGATTTCCTTTTCCAAGTCTTTCTGAGACCAGCTCCACCCCCTGTCTTTTTCCCTGTTTAGTTATGTGAGCCAAAAAATTCCTTCTTGTTTAAATTAGAAGAAATTGGGTGCCTATTGCTTGCAACCAGAGTTCTAAAGTAATTGCCTACCCCCCTGGGTTTTTGTGGGGAACACAAGAGATAGTGCACATAGCAGTTGCCATGGTGCCTTGTACATAAAGGTCCTGAAATGTTAGCCTTTAATGATGTGTTTTAAATAATACAGAGTAGAGTAGATAAAATTTGGAAAATCTTTCTCTTTTTTTCAAAGTTCCAGCTCAGATGAGTTCTTGCTCTTTCCCCAGGAAGATTTAGATCTTTCTCCTCCTTACTCCCTCTTCTCCATTCTTGCAATCATCCTACTGCTTTGTAATGGTTTGCAAAATCTATGTTCTTTTCTGATATTCTTTAAACTTCTCAAAGAATGGAACTGAGTCTTATTCACCTTTAAGTCCTCATTATCCAACATGCTGGAACATAGTAGACGGTCAATAAAGATTGTTAAGAAAACAAGGATTTGGAAAACATGAATGTTGGAAAACATTCATAATTAAAGATGACAATAACAGCAACCAGCATTTATTGAGTACATGCTATGTTCTTAGCACTGTCCTAAGAACTTTATGATTTAATCTTTATAATAAATCTTCAGATGTTACTATTATTACTCCATTTTACAAATGAACAAACTAATGTCAAGGTCATACCTTGGCAGAGCCAAGATTTCATCCCAGGCAAACTGATGCCAGAGCTCTAATATTTCAACCAATACACTGCTGAATTCCATTATGAAGTAGATACAGAAACTGAGCCAAGGATTGGAAGCGACTCAATTCCAGGTGGTTTGTAGAACTGCAGAGGCATATCTACCCAGGGCTCCTGATTCTGGTCTTTTAACCAAGGGCCCCACCTCTCGTGCAAATTGTGCTTCTTCTTTACACTTGTACCAGTCCCTTTGTGGTCTTGCTTTGGAATAACCACCTCCAAGTAGCCACTTGTGTTTTGAAGTAGATATATGCCAGCTACCATTCAAAGCCAGGTGGATCTCCCCTGTTGAAATAGACCAAGAGCACATGAAAGGAGATTGGGGGGAAAGGGAAACCTACTCAGACTTCAGATTTCAGCACAAACTTTGCATCCTCATAGAAGGCTTCCCTGGCCTCTCCAAGGTCAAATCTGTCTACCTAAGATCTCCATTATAGCACTTAGCGTGGTCAGTTGTAATTATATATGTTTTGTATGTGAATATCTGATTAATGATCACCTCACTTGTTGCCCTGTAAGTTCCTTGAGGACATGATCCATGTACATCTTTGTTCCTCCTTATATTCCTGGTGCCTAGCACAGATCCTGGCACATCGTGGGTACTCAAAAAATATTTGTTAAATAAATGAATGAACAAATGGATGAATAAATAAATGTATGAAAAGGCACCACGACAAATCATCCCTATGGAATGTATTGGGGTAGATACAATCCCCTATATGATGCGATCTGAGGGAGCCCTCAGGGTCTGCGAGCTCACACACACCACTGATCAGAAATCCCCATCAGGAAAGTCCTACAAACATCTGCTCGGTGAGGGCGTTGGAGCACTGAAGGGGGGAAAAAGAAACACGAAAGGTGAGCAAGCAGTTTTCAAAGGATGCTTTCAACTCCCTGGCCAGTCCGTGTGTGTGTGTGTGTTTTCTTCTACAAAGTGTTTCCAATTACTGTGGCACTCTCGGTATCTGGATCCATCTCCAGCGAATTCCTCTGCAGCTCCTGCCAGACATATGGGATCAATCAGGGCTTCGGCGCTGGTGCGCTTGCTGCGGGAATGTTGACAGCCTGACAGGCGCGGGGTTCTGGTGTCATGGAATCTCCGAGTCGTTGGCTTGAACCTGGGAGGAGAATGAGAGGGGGAGGAGAGAGATAGAGGCAGAGATAGAGAAAGCAGAGAGGAGAGGGGAGAGGGAGAGACCGGGAGAGGCGGGAGAGAGGGAGAGAAGGAGGGAAGCGGGAGATTTTTCTTGACTGCCCCCTTTCCTTCAAACATTTTATAGGCTTCAGGGAGAGAGAGGAGGAGGAGAGAGGGAAGAAAAAAAGAGGAGAGCTAGAGGAGTAGAGAGCGCGCGCCGTTCCCTCCCGGGTCCCCGAGCTGCCGGAGGAGTCTGGATTGTGTCCCCAGTGTCAGATGCAAGGGCGCTGAGGCTCGCGGCCGCCGCCCCGCCGCCCGCTCCGCGCACGCCCCTCCGCGAGCCCGGCCGCCGGGCGCCTCTCCCCGCCCGGGCCGCCGCCTGCGCTCCGGGGCGGCCGCTCCGTCTCCAGCGCAATGTGGCCGCGCCTGGCCTTTTGTTGCTGGGGTCTGGCGCTCGTTTCGGGTTGGGCGACCTTTCAGCAGATGTCCCCGTCGCGTAACTTCAGCTTCCGCTTCTTCCCCGAGGCGGCCCCCGGGGCTCCGGGGCGGCTGCCCGCGCTGCCCGAGCCGCCCGAGCCGGGCGAGGACGCGGCGGAGAGCAAAGTGGAGCGGCTGGGCCAGGCGTTCCGGCGACGCGTGCGGCGGCTGCGGGAGCTCAGCGAGCGCCTGGAGCTCGTCTTCCTGGTGGACGAGTCGTCCAGCGTGGGCCAAGCCAACTTCCTCAGCGAGCTCAAGTTCGTCCGCAAGCTGCTGTCGGACTTCCCCGTGGTGCCCACGGCCACGCGCGTGGCCATCGTGACCTTCTCGTCCAAGAACAACGTGGTGCCGCGCGTCGACTACATCTCCTCCCGCCGCGCGCGCCAGCACAAGTGCGCGCTGCTCAGCCGCGAGATCCCGGCCATCACCTACCGTGGCGGCGGCACCTACACCAAGGGCGCCTTCCAGCAAGCCGCGGTAAGGCGCCCGCCCCTCCGGCCCCGGCCCTCGCCCCCGGCCCTTCCCACCCACCTCTGCCTGCCCAGATCTCCAGCCCGGGGTTCATCCTTGGGCAAGGCATGACCTCCCCAAGTCAAGCGTCCCTGTCCACACAGTCAGTCCTCGCCACCTCCTATTATTGCTGTGAGGGGTCCAATGGGATAACGGATTTTGAATGCTTAGAGACTTGTCAGGCTCCTTAAATGGTCCGCTTTGGGGACCCTGTTAGAAAGGGGTCCTTAAGATGCTACCCAGGTTCACATTTGTAAGAACAGACGGCATCCAAGCTGGAACAGGTGAGTACGGCTTACAAAGTATTTCTAAAGGTAGGACGTGGAGGGATCTGAATATTTCCCCAACTCTTTTTGAAGTTATTTTATGCTTTCATTAAGGTTCCTGTCCTTCCTATTTTTGCTCCAAGTTCTTTATTAGCTTTTTAGTATCTGGAAGATGAAGTCAGTTTTGGATGACGGACTTGTACAAAATACATCTCTTTTTCTGATTACAAAGTAATGAGAAAAGTCATAATATATGGAATATCTGACATAATAGCAAGCTAGTGTTTGTGGAATAAATGAAACAAAAAGGAGAAAAAAACCCACTATAATCCCATCACCCTTAAAAAGCCACTGTTTACATGTTGTTGAACATTTGTCAAATATGCACATCCATACATAATTTTAACCAAATTGGTATCTTGTTGTTTTGTAGCCTATATTTTTAATTTATTATATCATGATTGAAATGTCCTACATGAGCTGCGTACTATTCCATTGTATGCAAGTGCCATGATTTTTTTTTTTTTTACCAGTCACCTATGGTTGGACACTTAGGTTTTTTCTTAACTAAATTATAGTGAACACAAATATTTGTGGACCCCTCTAATTACTTCTTTAGGTAGAATTTCTATAAAAGTTTCTGAAGTAAAGGATAGGAACATTTATAAACTTCTCAATACATATTGTCCATTTCTCTCTTGGAGGGTTGTATAAATTTACATTCCCACCAGCAGACTGTCATACAATATCATGTATTATTATTTTTTTAATATCGCTGCCAATTTGATAAGTGAATAGAGGTATCATTTTAGCAAATTCAAATTTTTGATTTTTGAGGATGCATATTTTCTAGTACTTTTACTGGCTATTAGTATTTTTTCCTTTTATAATTATCTGGACATAATTTTTGCCCATTTTGCCATAACAGTGCATGTTTGTTTGTTTTTTCTTAATGATTTGTGAAAGCTCTTTATATAGTAAGGCCAGCAAGTCTTGTTCATATGTGCTGCAAGTGTTTTTCTAGTTCACTATCTTTTACTTTTGTATATAGAAGTGTTGTTAGATGAATGATTTATATTGTTATACACTCAAATCTATCAAACATTGTCCGTATGATTCTATATTTGCTTATAGTCTTAGAATGGCCTTCTCATTTCCCAAATCAGAGAAATAGCTTTACATTTAACAGTTTAATCAATCTGGAACTTATTTTTGTGTATGGTATGACAAAGATGTCATACCATTTTATTTTTTTGAATAGTTAACCAGTTGCCCCAGCACCATTTGCTCAATAGCAACCTGTCCTTTTCCAATTTATCATATATTAAATGCTTATGGGTATTTGATCTCCTCCTGGCTTTCTATTTTATTCCATTATTTATCTTATTTTTAATCTGTGCCAAAATGATTTAACTGTTGTAACTTTACAACATATTTAAATATCTGGTAGTGCAAATTCTCTCTCCTTTTCTCTTAGCAATTCCTTTTCTAATTAATTCTTACCCACTTATTATTTAATATGATTTTTAAATTTATTTTCACATATTACCAATGAAATCAGGGTTTTGATTTTAATGTAGAAATTATTGTATTAGCTTGGGAATTATTCGTATTTTTATAATAATAGTTCTTCCAGTTCAAAAGCATATATTCATTTATACATATGCTTTAGTAAAGTTATAGATTTTTAGGAAATAAGTCCTGTATATATTTTTCAAATTTACACCTAAATATATTCTATTCACTATTACTATCATGAATGGCATCTTTTAAA
>NW_012140858.1:456973-468974 GCF_000956105.1 Propithecus coquereli | reverse complement strand
TCCCATTTTAAATTATTTTTCCCTATTTAGTGAGGCTGAACATTTTAAAATATGTTATTGGCCATATATAGCTCTTCTTTTTTGAATACCCATTAAAATAATTTGGGATTATTACCCATTTTTTATTTGAGGTGGTTCTTTTTCTTATTGATTTGCAAATGCTCTTTAAAACTTGATGAATTAACCCTCAGCTGCCAAGTATGTGGCAAATATTTTTTCTCAGTGTTTCACTTGTCTTTTCATTTTGTTTAGGGCAGTAGCATCTATTGTTTTATCCATCTATTGAATCTGTTTTTCTTCATTTGTGCTTTTTCCATTGCTTATGAAATTTTAAAGGTTTTTGCCTTTAAGAGACAAAATAGCTACTTAAAGATGCTCTGTATTAGTTGAAGAAGTTATACCACGCAGGGTTCAGTTTTGCAGACTCAGTTCCCTGTTAGACCTGGCCTCCACTCCAAGTACTCATGAAGTCCTGGTGGCTGGCTGTATTCCTAAATCCATGGTCCACTGTGTCAAAGAAGAACCCTGCTGCATTAGGGGGAAACTTGCCATATACCAGCTCCTCTGTTTGGTTTGGCCAGATTGCCCAGGGCCTCTGAGAATGTTGATCCAAAACAGTAAAATGGGTAATGAGTCAAGTACACAGTGCTTGCTTCAAGACCTACTCTGTGTTCAGCTTTCCCCTTCCAAATACTACATCCTGTCTTGGAAAGTGGAATTGCCAAGAAGGTTCCCAGTGTCGTTCTTCAGCCTGGATCCATTTGTAATCTAACAAGCAGAGATTTCTCAAAAGTTTGTATTAACTGAACTTCCCCTTGACTTTATTTTTCTTTTCTCATTTTGGTTGGGTTATGAGAAAGTGCAGAAGAGGGTCAGCTGGACCCAGTCCCTGTCTAACCTGGAAATCCACATGTCTTTACTGTAACTTTTCCAAGCCTGTGATGAGCATTCCTAGGTATAATTAAAATGTACTATTTAGAGAAAATTGCTAGAAGATGACCAATGTTTAGAAATGGTATTAGTGGAGGTTTAAATATGAATTTTTGCATCATGATCAGACAGAAGTGTTTGGTTGCAGAATTAGTTTGAAAATGATAAGCTGTGTTGTTTGGGTTTTGATCCGAGACATACATTTTATCATGGAAATAAGATCTTTCATCAGATTCCCACGTGTGTACAGAATGGTAATATTAGAACTGATTGTGATCTGGCTTTTATTTGAAATTGAAAGTCACAGGGACATTTTGGGGATTATTAATTACTTTCCACAGAAAAATTAGTTTTTCAAATCTTCCATTTGAAACTGAGTGCCCACACAACTATGCACAGACACAATCACAGGCAGGCAGACAAACACATAAACATATAAAGTACACGGATACACCTTTGCAAGCGCACAATTACCCCTAACAATTCAGACATCTTATTCCTTTTATGTAAAATCTTGAAATGTAGAATATCCTTTACCAACATGAAATTTGCTGTTATCTCTCTGCACATATGATTGACTAAACAAAAAGGATAACAATGATTGTGTCACTGCACTCCAGCCTGGGTGACAGAACAACAACAAAAAAAGATGACAATTTACAACTGGGGTGGATACTCACTATTATCACACTTGATTTTAATGAATAAACTGCAGTGTAGACATTTTCTCTTGAGACACCACCTCTTCAGACACCATCCCCTAGCACTTATCAAACAGTGCAAGGACTAATGCAGTGAATTGTGCATTCAGTACAGATCCTTCCAGAGACACCATCAATAGCCTGGGGGAGAGTTTAGCACCTTGAACTTAATGAAGTGAAAACCTTTTACAGAGTTAATTGAAAGCTCTTTAACTTTTCCTTTCTGGGGAACAATTGCTTCCTAATCTTCTTGGTGTTTCACCCTGCCATGTGTTTATAAATTGCCTTTCCTAAACTGAGTATTTTGGATTGGCCCCGCTATGAATGCCAGGCTCTCCATATCCCAAGCATTTCACATAAAAATAAAATCAGAGCCCCTCATTCCCACTTTGCTTTTGCTAAATTCCGTTAAACAAACATGGCATAAAACTTCCTTTGAAACAAAAATGCTGTTTTCCTCATTGTTCCAGAATTCCAGAAATATGATCCACTGGTGGGGAATGTGCTGTCTTGCCAAAAATGCAAGCTTTGGATGGCCAGAGGACTGGGACTCCATGTGTGGAAGCTCTTCCCAGCTTCAAGGAAAGAGCGGCATCCATTATATGTCCACACTGGTACCCATTCACACCTTTACCTGGAGAGTAATCTCCTTTTAACCTTATGGGAAGAAAGCATCTACTTTTGTGTTTTCTAATAAAACCTGGAGATGTGTGAGATGCCACTAGATTAAACCCTGATGAACAAAATTAGGACAAGTTTGGATTTTTTTCATACAAAAAACTAATAATAATATTTGAAACTTTTGCACTAGTCTTTCTTTCTTTTTTTTTTTGAGACAGAGTCTCACTGTGTTGCCCCGGCTGGAGTGCCGTGGCGTCATCCTAGCTCACAGCAACCTCAAACTCCTGGGCTCAAGCGATCCTTCTGCCTCAGCCTCCCGAGTAGCTGGGACTACAGGCATGCGCCACCATGCCCGGCTAATTTTTTTCTATATATTTTCAGTTGTCCAATTAATTTCTTTCTAATTTTAGTAGAGACGGGGTCTCGCTCTTGCTCAGGCTGGTTTCGAACTCCTGAGCTCAAACAATCCGCCCACCTCAGCCTCCCAGAGAGCTAGGATTACAGGCGTGAGCCACCGCGCCCAGCCTGCACTAGTCTTTCTGATGGCCCCAGTGCTGAAGGAATAAAGAAAGTCTGGGTTCTTCTTTCCTGGAGGAAGGGGTGGGGGCCCTCATACCATCTGCAATGGATTCAGCTGTTCCAAATTCAGAGCACGGATTTTGATGTCAAGAATTGCTCACTGTTACAAGAGATAAGTTCTTTCTCAATGCTGAAGACAGATATTTCTAAATGAACGGTGGAAATGTTCTCTCTTTTGTGCTTCTTAAAGTTTTCAACAATTCTCATATATTGCCTTTGGTCTTATGTAGGAACCTCTTCTGTAATCCCATCATAACTTTAGAAGTGTAAATGGAAGGAATGAATAATGAATAAATGAATCCTCAGTGCATAAAATAGATCCAGACCTCATGTATATTTCCCTGGCAAAAAGTGGTACTAAAATTCTTAATTTGCAGAGAGAGCAAATAATCCTCGTATCAAATTCAAATTTTTTCTTAATCTAGCACTTGCCTATATTTCATTTATTAGTTTTGCTATTTCCTATGTACAGGACACTGTGGTGTGTAATGAGAATGCATACCTACTGCTACTGTCAAAGTCACTTATCATTATTGGCTGCCAGTATTATATTATGTTTGGTTGAAATGCATGGAAACAACAGACTGGTCTGTCCTACTTCACAGCTGTGGTCAAAGCGTAGAAAAGTTCTCCACCAATGACCTAATGATGTAAATGTGCCAAAGAGGATTTCTCTTCACACTGACCATGAAGTAGAATTGTTAAATGCATTCCTTCCTGGATAGATAGACCTTAAATTTCTAAAGTGATTATAATTTACACAGGGCTTTCATAGTATGATTTTTGTCTCAATTTTACAGAAAAGGCAACAGAGACTAATAGAGGTTAGGTAATTAAACACTAATCACAAAGCTAAGTAAATGCCAAAGGAAGTAGATCCAGTCTTCTGATTGGTCACCCGGTGTCCCCTTGCCCGTGTTTTACTATATTACCTCTATGAGCTGTATCAAAAGCTAGGGAGATGTAGGGGATTCCATTCCCAGGGCTGCTAAAGTGTTACACAAGCTGAAAAGCTGAACAGTCTAACGCAGAGATCATAAACCATGGCTTTAAGGCCATATTAATCCCAATGAGTGCATTTCAATTTATACACACACACACACACACACACACACACACGTGTGTGTGTGTGTGCGCGTGTGTGTATAGTTTAAGCACACATTTTAAAATCAGGGAAAAGCATGTTTTTAAAAAATCTGACTTTTTGGCTTACTCTGGACAAATTGTTAACAAAATTCTGGGTTTGCGTTCTCTCAGTTCATCAAAGTCCCCATGTGGCACTTGGAATTTCATTTTGTGGTCCTCGGAATTTCATTTTGTGGTCCTCGATTGCTCTTCCATGGCCTAACATGGAACAATCATTGGCAGAGGCTGAGATGGTACAAACCCTCTAGATGGTATAAACTGGAATGAGTGATGTGGCTAGGAGTAGGTTTTAGCTAGATATAATAGAAAAATCCAAATACCACAGGTTTAAACATGATAGACATTTATTTCTATCTCAAATTAAGGCTTGAGTAGAAAATTCAGAACTATTGGGTCTTTGGGGATCCAGATCCCTCCTTTCAGCTCTGCTCCACCATCCACAGGTCACCCTGTGGTCTCAAATGGCTGTTGGAGGTCCTATGGTCAGGAGCTCACTCCGGGAAGGAGAAAAGGGCAAAGACTGTTGCATTCCCTTTAATGAGACTCTGTAGCAATCCATACCGTACTTCCACATAGATCTCACTGGGGAAAATTTGGTCTCATGCCCACTCTTAGTTTCACAGAGCTTTATTGCTGAAGAAAGAGAAGATGGCTGCTAAGGAGGTAACCAGCAGCCCTTGCCACGCTAGTCAGGAAGAGTGTGTGCCTAACCAGGGAAATGACTAGAAATACCACTCCATACCTTTAAGATCTTCCTCTTCACAGACTCTTTTCTCTAAACATAGAGCATTCACAATTTGTCTATAGATTTAAAGAATTGGCAGCATGTTTCCAGAGCAATATGGTAAATTGTGAGTATGTTTTCAATAAAAGCATAAATCTTAAAACTAAATATTTAGCAATCAAATAATTTCTCATAAGAAAATAATCTGAGATAAACATAATCCCTACAAAAGAAAGTTTATCCCGGCATTACCTTTGGTATATTTAGTATATGTGGAATAGGAAAATTTTAGAAAAAATATGGCTGTGGTTTGGGAGGGCCCAGTCAATTACATCTTTCTTCACTTCTCCTGAGTTCTAGATCAATTGAGTTACGTAGTATAACAGAAAAGGCAGATGGAAAGTCAAACATGCCTCTTCTCCTGAGAGTGGAGAATGCAGCTTCGGTGCATGGCTTTCGAACACTGAATCTCTAAATTAGACTGATTTGCCTCCCAGGCATGGGAAGTACTGGGCAAATGAATGCCACCCACATGGGATCCACCTCTGTCAAACTTAGGTCCCATCTGGGCAGCCAAAGGACAAAGGAGAAGAGATAGTTGAGGAAGCCCTTCCTGCCCAGGGGAAGAGTTAGAAATGGAAGTGTAGGAGGACTGGTAGTGTAACTGTGATGGATGACACTTCACACAGATGCTATAGGCAGGAACCACCAAGTTCCAACAACTCAAGAAGGGTTTAATAAAGTAACAATATATCCACACTGATGTGTTGTAGTCAATAAAATCATATTTTAAAAGACTATTTGCAAGGGCAACATACGTAACCTAAACATCTGTACCCCCATAATATACTGAAATAAAAAAAAAAGACTATTCAATGACATAGTAAATTGTACAAACGTATTAAATGAGATGAAACTCTGTGTGTGTTTACCATTAGTATATAAAACTATATAATGTACATTTAATTTCACAAGCTATATGCACTCATGGAACACAAAACTGGGAAGAAAGCTTTCAAAATATTAATAGTGGTTATCTACAGGTAGGATATTTCCCTGTTTAACTAGTTCTGTTTCTTCTGCATTTGACAAGGTTAGGCACATTCAGGGTTGTATAGCTGTAGACTGTCTTCTGCATCTCAAAAATTAGCTGTAATGACTGTGTATAACTTACTAGGGAGGGAAAATATCATTGTCTTACCTAGGCAAAGGTAACCGAAAAGTGACATACCTTTGGGGCATCAGGGGGCATAGCCTGAAGTTATTGGTCTTAAAAGTAAAAGTCCTTTAAAGCCCAAGCTTTTATCTTAAATATTCACAAGAATTTTGCTTTCTGTTCCACAGTACAGCTCTCCTTTAAAAAATGAAATGATGCTTTAGCTCATTATTAGGAAATTGAAATCAAACCATCTCGATCTTATTTTTTTGGTCGAATGTCAAGTGCTGCAGCATGGAGTCCGTCAGGGCTGGGAAATGGTTCCAGACTGAAGGGTTCTGCCCTGTGGACCCTGTTCTTTACTCCAGCTGTTCTTCTTTCCTAGTGCACACTGCATCTTGAGAATCCAGACTCAAAAGAAAAAATCTGCATTGCAGGTGAGAGTGGTTGTTTCACTGCTGGGCAAGCTATGAGTGATGTTCCTGGAGGAGAGGCACCTAGTGGCCAAGATGTGACCCAGAGCAGAGGCTGCAGATGGTGGAAATAACTGGCTCCACCACCTTGCTGAGAGGTCAGGAGACGGTGACCTTTGGTTTGTCACACACGGAGAAGGGCACTGACTCACTGCTCTGTCAGTCTACCCTATCCTCACTGGTGGTACTCACCAAAGAACAAATGTTTTCTAACATTCTAATGTTATCTCATGTAAATGAAATAGTTGCATGAAAATACCCATTTTCCACAATTAATTCTCCTCCTCTAGCTCTCAAGCTTCATGTTTTATCGTGATATTTGTCCTGTGTAGTGAAAGGCAGTCTTTGCTTGCTGCTGTGGATGGAGTGGGTCTAGGCACATTTGAGGGTGTTTGAGAGTGTTTTTCAATATGGGCATCTCTAACTTAGCTCACTCATTTGGACCTATACCAATTTAGTCATATCTGGCTTCATCAATTTTAGTCCAATTTTATAGGCTTTACCTTTTCAGATGAATCTGAAATGGACTGGGAAGAAATTAAGCAAATTTTATGTGCTTATTTGTGTTTCTCACAATCCCGTTCCTAGCCATGATTTCTCTCTTTTTAGTCATGTTTTCGTTCAAAACATGCATACTTGGCTTTTAAATGTTGCTCCAAAAGTGATGATTTGAGGCAATTATTGTTGGAATTTTCTAGCAATACAGATACCAAAGTTTAGGCTATTTGTATCTAATTAGTAAAAACCTGTATTTTAAGGAAGCATCTGCAAAGGATGTTATGTGGGATTTTCCCTGTCATCGCAGATTCGGCACAAGGGACCAGGTCTCAAACGAAAGAGCACCGAGTATTCCACATTTTAATGAGAGCCACCAACCATTGAGGAGAGGATATATTCCCTCAGTGTGCACAGATACTGTGCGGAACACGCCCTACAGAATCAACCACACCCCTCTCCCCACATCCAGCCCCTTACTCTAGTTTATATAAGCAGAGAACCCAGGAACAAGACAGAAACAGAGACAGAGAGCAGAGCAAGCATCAGAATCCTGGACTTTGGGAACAGCAGTGTTCACACTGAAAGACAAACCTCCCCTCTCCCTCACATAGAGTTTTCCCTTTCTAGCAGTTGAGCAAAGGGAAGACCGACATTCTACATACTGATTGGAATTTACTTGGGCAGAAGCTTGATTTGCCCTTGTGACTATTTATGGGAGAAGAAGTGAGCTGGAGACAAAGCCAGTGTCTCAGTTTAGGTTCTGCCAGAAGCACAGCCTGAGATGAGGGTTTGAGTATAAATAAATTATTTGGGAATTGAGGCTAGTAAATGTTGATAGGAGAGTAGGGGAATGAGACAAGGAAAGGAAGACAGCCAACAACAACATGGAAAGGTAGTTAAGGCTTAATTCCACTGGGAAACACTAGGAAGCAGTGTGGAATTCAGGCCTTAGAAGTATCACAACTGAAAGGTGAAGTGTCTCAGGTATTTATAAATCACATCACATCAGTCACTGTTGAGGGTTACTCCCTGGAGTGCATTAATTCTCTGTCACTCCTATGTCCCCAGCAAGGAGGCAGAGTGGTCTCCAGACACCCAAGAAAAGCCCTCAGGCAAAGATGCTGATACTGGTGTGGGAAATCGGGGAAGGTCAGGGTGTCAACAGAGTCTGCTGAGGCAGGTTGAAAGGGAGGCTCGGAGGAACAGCCTGCTCTGTCAACACTTAGCAAAGCAAGGATGCCTGACTTTTCCATGGGCAAGAGGAAATTTGGAAAATAGCTCAGCTTGAATCATTTCATTGCCCACTAACAAGATAACCCCAGCAATAAGAAGTTAGTGTAGTGGGTGTAGTACTAGAAATAGGATCTGAGAAAACATGGAGCTTTCTCCAAAGAACTCACAGCTGGGCCAGCATTTCAGCATCCACAAACCCAGAAAGCACCAATGGGTTGCTCTTTATTTCTTTTCACTTTTCCTCTATCAGAATTTCCTCTTTCTCCCATAGTTTCAAGGCATAAGACCCAATATCAAAATTCAGTAGGCAAAGGTGGCTGAGGTCACAGCAGTGTAGTTCTTTTCAGGACTTTTGCAGAGTAATCTGTATTCGCCTATTTGATATTTTCCCAAAATGTAGAACAACTTCCCTACAAGTTCTGTAGGGAAGTATCTTGTTAGATAAGTTACAGGTATACATGATACATAACTCTTTCTCAGCATTTGTTGTCTTCCCTCTGCTTGTTGAGGGTAGAGATCATATCTTATTTGACATTATATAATATCTCCTAAGGGACCTAGAACATGGTATTCATTATAACTTTAGAGTTCTTGAAAAGACATACCTTTAGTATATTTAATTTTAGTATATCAAGGATTATATTGTGTTTCTCTGATTTCTTTTCTGTTTTAGCTAAAACAATGTACTTAAGACTTCTTCTGAAAGGAGTATTCAGTGGATGCTTGACTTTTTAAGTGGTGGGAGAATTTTAGCAAATTCATCCTTCAGACACTTTCCCATGAGAGCAATGTAAAGTACAGAGAAGAATCTCAGATGGGTGTGGATCCCCACCTTTATTCCCCAAAATGTGATCAAGGAAGCAAACCCTGTAGCACCTCTGGACAGAAGGTCATCCGATGAGTTGAAAGGGAATCTGCAGACTCTGTCCCCTGTCAGTCACAGCCAGTACTGCTGGTTAACCACTCCTGTAATGTGATCCTCATAACACTATAGATTTGAGTAGTTAATTTTCCAGTCCTCTGCCCAGGGCATTATCACCTCGTTTTTCACTCAGATGGAGTGTATGGTTATTGTTTATAGAGTCACGATTTTCCCTATCCCATGTCCTATCATGTCAGCCTGAGGATCACTGGTTTTCATTCATAGCTCTGGATGAAATGTTGGTTACATTATGATTGGTCCATCTGTTTGACAGAGTATTCTAACATGTTGAAAGTTCCTTGGACGAATCGTGGTAAATGGTGATGAGTGATTACTGCTTGTCAGACACCACCCTAAGCACTTTACCTGTATGAATTTATTAAATCCTCACGATAGCAAACCTCCTTGGTTAGGTTATTATTATTATTCCCAAAGTGCAGATGAGAAAACTGAGGCATAGAGAATGTAAGTAACTTGGCCATCTTACACTACTGGTTAAGTTGAGGAGCAAAGGTTCAAATCCAGGCAGTCTGGACCAAAGTCTAAATTCTTAACCATTATGCAAAACTACCTCTATGCCATGTAGTCAGAAAATCTAGTAGATGCAACGTATACTGATGCATACGCACCAATGAAGTTCATCGCAAAGACATGAGGCAGAGAGGGCAGCCGTGAGAGGGACTTGGATACATGATGACCAAGCAGAGGGCAGACTAAGCAAACACTGGACTAAGAGTAGTGAACATTTGGACATTGTCAGTTGACGAGATCGGGTGCGTTCGTGGTGGTGTGGCCGTAGACTGGAGATTGTCATTTGAATGGATATTCTCTAAAGTGCCTGATAATCCCAGGTGATCATTTATCCCACACCCACTCCTCCCCATTACAGTCCAGGGAATTGCTTCTCAGATGCCATTCTTACATGATATAATTACGGCAGCTATCATCTCTCACCTTATGTGCCTTAACAGATGTCTCTACCAATCATTACAGAGACCAAGTCACTGAGGCAGTAGGAAATCATATCTTCTTCTAGTTGCAAGGTATTTACCTACCTTTGTTCTTTCATTTATCTAGTTTTCTGAATTCTTGGGTTCCTCTACTCCTAAGTCAGCACTCAGCCTCACATCCTTTATGAAAATAAAATTGCGACTCAAGCAAAAATCAATTTTTTAGTCTCAGGTTACCCAAAATCCTATTATCAAACAATCATACAGCCTAAACTGAAGTTTCTAAATTTATATGTTGCAAACCTCAGTACAAGACTTGCTCTTCTAGCTATATTCGATTTACCCTAATCTGGAATATTCTGTGTTCCCCTGCATCATATATTCCTGTTCTTTTCATTTGCTATCTCAATTCACAGAAGGAAAAAAAACTCCCTTTGATTATTTTAGTAGTTTTTTCAGATAAAAAGAAAACACTTGCTCTATCAATCAGTTCCAGGATCTGATTGATAGAGAAATTTCTTCAAATATGGTAGGCAATGAACCAGATTCATTTATATATCCAATGCATATTTAAAGAGCACTGTCACTGTTGTAAGAACGAGCACGTAACTAAATTATAAGAATTGCTTAATCCACAAGAGACTATATTTTATTCAAAATAATTTTTAAAGTCAACACCTTTGAAGGATGATGCGTATACACATTCTTACAGTCATCGGTTGAGCATTTAAATACCTATAATAAATCTTATGATATGTGAATAAAACTCAACCCTAAATCATTTGGGGTTTAATTTCAGTTTTTTAATGATAAACACAGAATCTTTAGTTCCATAATGCTTAAGTGATGGGGTCATTCATATACAAAAAAGAAACATATACAAAATATATACAAAAATATACAAACATATACATATACAAACATATACAAAAAAGAAAAAATAAAAATAAAACAAACTTCCAAATGTCATTTATTTGGAATGCTAATAAATGTCACAGATTAAATGTGTTTTTGATGAATTTAAGATAACTATAAAAAATAAAATACACAGTAAGTTCATGAACTTAAAATCTCCCTTTAACCTCCACCCCTTTGAATCCCCTCCCTGTCAGATTTGATTTGAAATATATTTGGCTTTTTGAAGAGTTCCAGAGTTGAGTTGTTGCTGAAGCCCAAATACTTGTAATATAATAATGAGATTTTCTGTGTCTTTCATATATTCAAAACTCCTGCTAAACTTTTCTTTTATGGGCATTATTAAAATACCTGGTAAGAAGACATCATTTCTTTTCTCACAGCTCTGAATCATAAATAACATTTTTCTACTTTCTCAGTAATACTTTTACACTTGAATTCTCCCAATCTCCACACCACGTTTCCTGGCATTTGGTGCTCTTTTGGAAGGACAATTTGACCTGATAAATTTCCAAAACAATTTTCCTACTGGCTAAGCCTAAGTATAACATAAAATTTTTTCTTTTCTTCATAGCTCATATCTTTTGTAGACCATGTCAATCAACGACCACTAGAACCATACCCAACCTCCTCGGTCCCTTGCCCTTTCATGGGGGTTGTCCCTTTCTTTCTGTTTAGATTATAGGTGGCAATCCAGAGGTTGAGAAGGATCATTTATATTCATTCTACTAGGAATCTGGATTAGGGCACAAAGAGCCCCGAGAGTAGATTTGGTTTTGTTTTTATAGCAGTCAATAGGGAATACAGAGTTAAGACTGTGCACAGAGAACCACAGAAATCCATCAACACAAGGAAGAGTGAAGGAAGAAGATGTGCAAAGAGAAGCTGAGACAACATACTGTGTAACTCTTGAAGCAAACCAATGGAAGGGTGGAGGGAGTAACCACTGTGGTTCCTGCTGGCTTGCTTTTTCCTGGTTCCAACTCCCCTTGAGGCCCAGTTCTTCTCCCTGATTTTGGCTTTGAAGGGATATTCCTGTATGCTTCAAGGAAATCCCCAACTTTTTTAAAGCTAATTAAGTGGATATCCAATCCTTATGGACAACCAAGAGTGATTAAAGCATCCTTTGTACATTGTTTTTCCCTTTGTAAAT
>NW_012140858.1:453731-455048 GCF_000956105.1 Propithecus coquereli | reverse complement strand
GGAGATGAGAAAGAGTTGTTAAGAAATTTCAAGCAGAGGAAACATCAAGAAAGTATAGTGTATTCTAGAACCTCCAAATAGACTGGTGTGGCTAGAATGGAGTGTGAGAGGTAGACGGGGGAGGTAGACAGGAGGCGGGGTGTGGTAAGGGATGTGGCTGAAAGCATTACTTAGGACTAGATAGTAAAAGGACATGTAAAGAAACTTGGACTTTATTTTGTAGACAGAGAGAACATATTGGAATTTAAAAACATGATCGGTATTTTAGAAAGATCTAATAATTTTGATGGCAGTTCAGAAAATGGATTTGAAAGAAGAGCAGCTTCAGCTAGAGGTATTTAAAGCAACTCTTTGAAGTCTGAAGTGCCTGAACCAAGGCTGGGGCAATAAGATTGTGAGATAGGTAGATAATTCACAGGTGAAGTGGAGGTCTGGATTGTTACTAAATATGATAGGTTGGAAAGAAGGCATCATAGATTACTCCCAGATTTCAGACTTGGAAGATGGGGTTGATTCTGGTGCCACGTTTGATACATCTTTAAAACAAGAAGAGGGAGCCCTTATTTGTGCATGGAGAGTTATGTGTTAAATTAGAGGGGCCTCATGGTGCATTCAGGCAGAGGTGTCCACTGGGTCACTGGAACCTCACATTGGGAAATTAAGAGTTTAATTTGTCATAGATTTAGGAGCTATTGGTCTATAGGTGAGACTCAGAGTTCTGAGTTCACATGACAGTGTTCAGGGGAAGCATAGAGAAGAGAAGAAAGAGAAAATTTGGAAATGATAAAAAATCAAAACTATAAAAGAGAAGTAAATAAAAAAAACCCTAAATATACTACTAGGAGATAGTCAGCATTTGATGTACAATAATGCATAGCTTAACAACAGGGATATGTTCTGAGAAACGCATCACTAGGAGATTTCATAGTTGTACGAACTTCATAGAGTGAACTTGCACAAACCTAGATGGTAGGGCCTATTACAGACCTGGGCTATATGGAATAGCTTATTGCTCCTAGTCTACAAACCTGTACAGAATGTTAGTGTACGGAACACTGTAGGCAACTGTAACACAGTGCTATTTGTGTATCTAAGAAAAGGAACAGTAAAAATAGGGTATTATAATTTTATGAGACTACTGCAATCACTCATTGACTGAACCATCATTATGCAGTGCATGACTGTATACTGTCAGTCATACACATACATACACATGCATACAGTACATTTCCACATACATGCGCACTAATATAATATACATATATGTAATAAAATAATTGTTTGCTTACCTACTTCTTTAATATTATCCAATACCTT